>NC_133651.1:183935596-184082731 GCF_009905375.1 Apium graveolens
AAAAGATTTGCTTGGAATTAGAAGCTTAAACTTATAGGAAGTATGTAACTATCCATGGGGAAGCTTAGATAATTACCTTGCTAAATAGTAAGTGGTGGAGCTTGGATCTTCAATTTCTAAGAAAAGAAGCCGAGAGCATGAAGAAGAAGAAGAAGAGAGATTTTTGTGTTTTGCCTTGTTTTGCTTTTGGTTGGTTGATTTTTGTTGTTTGATTTAGTCAATTACCTTGTTGCCCTTGAATTTGTGTGGTTCTCATTCAACCACACCTCCTTCCTTCCCATGTCATGCCTATGTCATGTGGTGATGTCATCCTTCCCTCCTTGCCCTCTTCTCATTGGTTGGGTGACATCACTCTCTCTAATCCCTTTGATTAACTTCCTAATTGTTTGCCTAATGACCGTTGATCTGTTATACGGTTCACTTAACTTTCGTTCTCGTTTATCGTTTGAAGGATCATACCCGGGATCTTATTACTTAGGTTCCCTTAACCTTTCTCAATACATTATATTCCTTTTTATGATCCTCTATTATAATCCTTTAATTTAAATCCTTTTATCATGTTACCTTATACTCAATTCTTTCCGTATCTATTGGATTTCCGGGAAAAATCAAAGTGTTCGGATTTGGATTATGACGATCTTTACATACACTTATATCCCATATAAAGTACTAATAAAATCTCAGAATATCCATATCAGAACCCCTACATAGTGTGGCATGAAAAGTTTTCTCATTCAGCAAAAACACTATTCATAAGGGTTTCAAAATTTCCCAAAAATTGGGGTTATTACAACATTGGCACATCCTTGTGATGGTTGGCTCTGTTCAAGTCTGCAATGATTCTCCTCTCTTGAACCCAACAAGCTAATTTGTTGTTTGGGTTCTCAAGTTCAATCTCTTGACAAAGATGGTTAGCCAAAAGCATAAAAAATCTAGCATAGTAAATATTCTTTCCTCTTTTGGCTAAGTCACCTAGTTTAAAACCTAACTCATACACAACAAGGTCACTGAAATTGTAATATTTGTCTGTAACTAGCATGTATAGCATGTTAAGCATGGAAATGTTCACATAATCAAAATTACTGATTTTTCCAGAAAAGACTTTAGTTACTACATCACACAAGTAACTCCATTCCTTCCTAAGACCTAGTCTTCTAATTTCACTTAGTTTTGCAGTAGGAAGTGCATAGTGAATGGAATTGAGCATATTGACAATATCAGTGTCAGTGTGTGGTGCAGTTACATTATCATCAGGAATCTTGAAACATGCTTTTATTACATCACTATTCATACAGAAATCATTACCTTTGATGGTTAGAGTGATGGTTTTGTCAGTAGAGTTGTAGATTACTGTTGTCCACATCTCCTCAATAACTTCACAATAAATTGCGGGTGATTCCAGCATGGCAAAACTTAACTTGAAGTTGTGCACGAAGTCCATCATCTTATGATAGTCTTCAGATTGCTGAATCCCCTTATTGACCAAGGTAGTGAAGTTGTTCTTCTCATAGATGAACCCAGTCTGTGACATGATCTTAACTACGGGTGCCATTATTATAGAAGAAAAGCTTGAAGAGAAAGAGGATTTTTGCTTGAGAGAGAATGAAGTAACACAGTTGAATTTGAGAATGATAAAAGAAAATGATTAGAATGAAATAAGCTTTTATACATTTCTCAAAATCAACTGATAAAAATAATAAAGAGAAGTAAATTACCCAATAGAAATTGTCTAAAATAGTCGTTTTAAAATAAACTGTAAATATTCTACCCATTATTCGTCGTATAATGCTTACAAACTGTAAGTATACTCGATGTATAATGTTCAGGGAATTAACGGTTAAGATTTAGACACTTCGATGAATGAGGATAAGTTGATATCCGTCGAGCTTTAAAATACTCCAGAAAAGTAATTGATTTTTATTTACAATTTGTATCGACGGATGACTTAACTCGATGGATAATGGTCATCCGTCGAGATGCAAATTTTGACTTAGCCAAAATTTTCATCCAAGACTAAAAATCAGTTAAATTTCTGGCTACCTTTCAACTTGCAAAATAATTCAGATAAATTCAAGAGTAATTAAGCATACCTAACTCACTTACCAACCTAGAAAAGGTGGATTCATCCAGTGGTTTGGTAAAAATATCTGCAAGTTGCTTCTCACTTGGAACAAAATGTAACTCTACAGTACCATTCATTACATGTTCCCTTATGAAATGGTACTTGATGTCTATATGCTTTATCCTTGAATGTTGCACTGGATTTTCAGTGATGGCAATTGCACTTGTGTTGTCACAGAAAATAGGAATCCTTTCAACTTGCAAACCATAGTCTAGCAATTGATTTTTCATCCATAAAATCTGTGCACAGCAACTGCCAGCAGCATCTAAAAATTGATAGGTTCCTGTTGTGCTTTTTCTATCAATTCTGCAACCTGCATAATCTGCATCTGAATAACCAGTTAGATCAAAACCAGAATCTCTAGGATACCAAATGCCAAGGTTTGGTGTTCCTTTGAGATATCTGAAAATTCTCTTAATAGCTATCAAATGAGACTCTCTAGGATTAGCCAGAAATCTAGCACACAAACATGTAGCAAACATTATATCTGGCCTACTAGCTGTTAAGTACAGAAGTGAGCCAACCATGCCTCTATAACTTGAAATATCCACAGACTTTTCAGTAGTGTTTAGTTCAAGCTCAGTTGCAGTGGCCATGGGAGTTTTTGCAGATGTGCAATCCATTAGATCAAACTTCTTTAAAAGATCAAAAATATATTTAGTTTGACTAATAAATATTCCATCACTAACTTGCTTAACTTGTAAACCAAGAAAGTAAGTTAGTTCTCCCATCATACTCATTTCATACTTGCTTTGCATCAGTTTGGCAAACTTTTTACAAAGTTTCTCATCTGTAGAGCCAAAAATAATATCATCTACATAAATTTGAACAAGTATGCTAGAGCCATTCACATTTTTGAAAAATAAAGTTTTATCTACAGTACCTCTTGTGAAGTGATTTTCCAAAAGGAACTTTGATAAAGTGTCATACCAGGCTCTAGGTGCTTGCTTCAGTCCATAAAGTGCTTTCAGTAGATAATAGACATACTCTGGGAAATTTGGATCTTCAAAGCCAGGAGGTTGACTTACATACACTTCTTCCTCCAAATCTTCATTCAGAAAGGCACTTTTGACATCCATTTGATAGACCTTGAAATTGGCATGGGCTGCATAGGCTAAGAAGATTCTAATGGCTTCAAGTCTTGCAACAGGAGCAAATGTTTCATCAAAATCTATTCCTTCTTGCTGACAATAGCCTTTAGCAACCAATCTTGCTTTGTTCCTTACTACTATGCCATTTTCATCCATCTTGTTTCTGAATACCCATTTGGTGTCTATTGGATTGTTTCCTGTAGGCTTGGGTACCAGCTTCCATACTTTATTCCTTTCAAATTGGTTTAGCTCCTCCTGCATAGCTACAATCCAATCAGGATCTAACAATGCTTCTTCTACCTTCTTTGGTTCTTCCTTAGACATGAAGCTGCTGTATAGACATTCTTCTTGAGTTTCTCTCCTGGTTTGAACTCTGAAAGAAACATCACCAATAATCAGTTCAAAGGGGTGATCTTTTGTCCATTTTCTTGGTTGAGGTAGATTAGCCCTAGATGAAGAGACCTCAATGTTGTCTTGATGTGTGATTGAGTTTTGATTGCTAGAAACTCCCCCTGAGTTTGTGGATCTTTGATTTGAGATTGGGGTGCTTTCTATGGGTGATCTGCCATGACTTCCTGCTCCTTTTGATAACCCGACGGATGGTGAATTTTGAGTACCGATGGATGAGGCAGGTTGTCTTCCGACGGATAATACAGATTGCCTTCCGACGGATGAAACGTTATGTAACTCGACGGATGTTGAGTTTTGTGCTTCATTTGTGGTAGATTTGTCTGCATTATCCTTAGACACTGTTTCTTGATCACTCTCATCATCACTTTCATCACTGACCATCTCAACATTGTCAAATTTGAGGCTCTCATGGTAATCTCCATCTTTTAGTCCTTCAATCTTTTTATCATCAAACACAACATGTATAGATTCAACAACAATGTTGGTTCTTAGATTTTAGACTCTATATGCTTTACCAACAGCATATCCAAGAAAAATTCCTTCATCTGCTTTAGCATCAAACTTCCCATTTTGATCAGTTTGATTTCTCAGAATATAGCATTTACAGCCAAAGACATGAAGAAAGTTCACAGTTGGCTTCTTGTTCTTGAACAATTGGTAAGGTGTCATGCATCTTGCTTGATTAATCAGAGAGATGTTCTGAGTGTAGCATGCAGTATTTACAGCTTCAGCCCAGAAGTATGTTGGTAGTTTTGATTCTTCAAGCATTGTCCTTGCAGCTTCAATAAGAGATCTATTCTTTCTTTCCACTACTCCATTCTGTTGTGGAGTCCTTGCTGCTGAAAACTCATGCAAGATTCCATTTTCCTCACAAAATGCTCCCATGACATAGTTCTTGAACTCAGTTCCATTATCACTCCTGATTCTTCTAACTTTGAAATCAGGATGATTGTTAACTTGCCTTATGTGATTGATGATGATTTCACTAGCCTCATCTTTGGACTTTAGGAAATAGGTCCAAGAGAACTTTGAGAAATCATCTACAATTACTAGGCAAAATCTTTTCTTTGAGATTGACAATATATTGACTGGTCCAAACAAATCCATGTGAAGCAGTTGTAGAGGCTGTTCAATTGCTGAATCAAGTTTCTTCCTGAATGATGCTTTAATCTGCTTCCCTTTTTGGCAGGCATCACACAGTCCATCCTTTGTAAACTCCACCATAGGAATGCCTCTAACTAGCTCTTTCTTTACCAGCTCATTCATGGTCTTGAAGTTCAAATGAGATAGTTTCTTGTGCCATAGCCAACTTTCATCTTGACTTGCTTTACTGAGAAGACAAGTTACAGATTCTGCTTTAGTTGAGTTAAAGTCAGCAAGATACACATTTCCTCTTCTCACACCAGTGAGAACCACTTTGTTGTTTAGATTATTAATCACAACACAGGTTTCTTTGTTGAAGGTTACTGAGTTGCCTTTATCACAAAGCTGGCTGATACTCAACAGATTGTGTTTGAGACCATCCACTAAGGCAACCTCTTCAATGATGACATTATCCTATGAAATCAAGCCATATCCCACAGTATAACCTTTGCTGTCATCTCCAAAAGTGATACTTGGGCCAGCTCTCTCTTCAAACTCTGTGAGTAGGGTAGAATCACCAGTCATGTGTCTTGAACAACCACTATCCAAGTACCAAAGATTCCCTCTATTTCCCTGCACACATCAAAATTAAATCAAGTTGATTTTGGTACCCCAAGTTTCCTTGGGTCCTGCCTAGTTAGCTTTCTTCTTCTGTTTCTTAGGTCTTAACTCATTTGACTTAGGAATTTCAGATTCTTCCTTAGTCATTTGGGTTGGGCCTTTAAAACCACTAGATGCAACAGAATTATCATGCATGTTATGGCTAACAGGAAATGGCATACTTGGTGCAAACATGTTATTCCAGTAAGGCATGCTAAATAGCATTTGAGGCATATTGTATGCAGCATAATATGGATTAGGTGCAAATGGCATATTAGCAAACTGTGCATTCATGTTCTGTGTAGGTATAGCATTAACAGGCATGGGAGGCATGGCATTCATGTTAGAGAATTGAGGCTGAACAGACATGGGAGTAGGCGTGGCAGATTTGCAATTAACAGACAAATGATATACACTACCACATCTGACACAGATTTTTCTAAGAGCATATTTGTCAGGTGTGTAGTTATTATGTTTGTTAATCCCTACTTTACCATTCCTATTGTTTTTCCTTTTAGTCTCTGTTTTTACCTCTATCTTCTCAAGTCTATCACTTAACTGTTTGACATTCATGTGACCAACATTAGCCTTCTTCCCTTTCTTGGCTTGACTTGACTCTCCTGAAACAAAGTTCTTGGAAACAGACCCATACTTTTCATTTAGCTTGGTTAATTTGGCTTTGCTAATGGGTTTGCTCACAGCCGACGGATGAGGATTTTTATCATTCGACGGATAACACTTTTTGTTATCCGACGGATAGATCTCATCATCCGTCGAGTCTACATCTGTCAGCAATCCATCTACCAAAATAGGTTCTAGTTTCTCCTTATTCTTTTTCCAGGCTTCATCACAAAAAGACTCAATTCCTTGAACCTTGGTGATTTGAGCATGAACATCTCTGGATGTTTTCCATGCTTTAATCACCTCCTGTTCACGATCAAGCTGTTTTTTTAAAATTTCTTCCTTTTTTAAGGACTCAGTTAATTCCTCCTTGGCAATTCTGCACTCAATTTTTAGTTTCTCAAACTCAACAAACTGAGACTCAAGCACATTATTCCTCTCACTCAAAAACAAGTTGTTTTCTTTAATTTTAGCATTTTCTTTAGTGAGGGACTTAAGTGTAACACGTAAATGATACAATTCTGTAGACATGTCATTTATTGCATCATTACACTCAGCTTTAGATAAATGTGCAAGGTTTGTAGTGATTACCTGATTACTTGAGGAACTTGTCTCTGTTTCATCAGACTTGGCCATAAGGGCTAGATTGACATAGCTGACATCCTCATCTTCATCCAAACCATCAGCTGCCCAGTCATTCTCTTGTGTAATAAAAGCCCTTTCCTTCTGTTTGAGTAGATCAAAGTATTTTTGCTTATAATCCCCAGACTCAAATCTTTTCTTACTGGAATCTGACTTTCTACACTCATTTGCAAAATGCCCTGCCAAGCCACATTTGAAACACTTGAATTTTGATTTATCCACCATGTTTCTATTTGTCTTGGCAGCTCCAAAGTTCTTCTTGAACTTGAGCTTGGCAAATCTTCTTGAAAGGAATGCTAGGTGCTCATCAATGTTCTCCATGTCATCTTGGCTCAATGAATCTTCACTTTCTGCAGCTAGCCCTTTACCCTTGCTTTCACAGGCCTTTGAAGTTGATTCCACAGCTTCCATCTTCACTTCCTTCTCCTTTTCCAGTTCAGCGACTAGTGCAATGGATCCTCCTTTCTTCTTTCCTCTCTCCATTCTTTCATCCTGCTCTATCTCAAGCTCATAGGTCTTCAGAATGCCATACAGTCTCTCCAAAGTAAACTCCTTATAATCTTGTGAGTTTCTCAATGAGACTGTCATTGGTTTCCATTCCTTTGGAAGAGATCTGAGAAATTTCAGATTGGAGTCTTTAGTCTGATAGACTCTTCCATGCAATTTAAGAGCATTTAGTAGCTTTTGAAATCTACTAAAAATGTCAGTGAGTGACTCACTTTCTTCATTGTGAAAATGCTCATATTGCTGAATCAGGATCTGCATTTTATTTTCTCTTACTTGCTCAGTACCATCATAGATTATCTGTATTGTGTCCCAAACTTCCTTGGCAGTCTTGCAGTTGATGATGTTATCAAATATAAAATCTAACAGTCTTGATCTTTGCTACTTTTCATCCTCTATTACCCAGTTAATGAGCTTCCACAGTGTACTTGTATCCAACTCAATGGCTGTGTGTCAGCTTTCACTGTTCAACTAATGTTTGAATCTTGATCATCTGTCGACTTTCAGATCATCCGTCGATGACTTAATTGATCATCCATCGACTGCTATGTTAAACATCCGTTGATAGCTATTTTGGTCATCCGTCGAAGCTTTGTTAATCATCCGTTGATAGCTATTTTGGCACTTGACTTCATTTCACTTATACAGAATTACAAGACATTGCTTATGTACAGTTAATCAACCTATTCTGCATATCTCGTTAAAGTCAACATGACTTATATGCCACTACAGATTCTATACAAAGGTGCATACAACACTGTGCTACAAACTTATTATATAAGCTACTCACTCGATGGATAATAAGTTAATCATCCGTCGGGACTATAATGAGTTATCCGCCGGGACTATAATTCTTATCCGTCGAGTGCTACATTATTTCACTAAGTAAAATCTACTTAGATGTTTTGTTTAGGTAATCATCAAGTACTCAACATATTCACAACATTAGCCTTCTTCTCCTTCTTCACTTGACTAGATTCTCCTGGAACAAAATTCTTGGAAACTGATCCATATTTCTCATTTAACTTAACAAGCTTGGCTTTACTCACAGGCTTGCTCACAGTCGACGGATGAGGATTTATATCACTCGATGGATAACCCTTTTTGTTATCCGACGGATGACCCTCATCATCCGTCGAGTCTACATCTGTTAGCAATCCTTCCACCAAATTGGATTCCAGCTTCTCCTTGTTCTTCTTCCAGGCTGCATCACAGAAGGACTCAATCCCTTGAACTTTGATGATTTGAGCATGAACATCTCTAGATGTTTTACATGCCTTAATCACCTCTTGTTCTCGTTCAAGCTGCTTCTTCAAGATCTCTTCTTTCTTCAAGGACTCAGTTAATTCATTCTTAGCAATTTTGCACTCAATTTTTAATTTTTCAAATTCAATGAACTGAGACTCTAGCACATTATTCCTCTCATTTAAAAACAAATTGTTTTCTTTGATTTTAGCATTTTCCTTAGTAAGAGACTTAAGTGTAACACGCAAATGATATAATTCTTTAGATATGTCATTTTAGCATCATTACACTCAGCTTTAGACAAATGTGCAAGGTTAGTGGTGATTACCTGATTACTTGAAGAGCTTGTCTCTGTTTCATCAGACTAGGCTATTAGGGCTAGATTGACATAGCTGACATTCTCATCCTCATCCAGACCATCTGCTGCCCAGTCATTTTCCTGTGTAATGAAAGCCCTTTCCTTTTGTTTGAGCAACTCAAAGTATTTCTATTTATAATCCACAGGCTCAAACTTCTTTTTGTTGGAATATGACTTTCTATACTCATTGGCAAAGTTCCCTTCCAAGCCACATTTGAAACACTTGAATTTTGATTTATCCACCATGTTTCTATTTGGCTTAGCTGCTCCAAAGTTCTTCTTGAACTTGAGCTTGGCAAATCTTCTGGAAAGAAATGCTAGATGTTCATCAATATCTTCCATGTCATCTTGGCTCAAAGAATCTTCATTTTCTGCTATCACCCCATTGCCCTTATTTTCACAGACCTTTGAAGTTGATTCAACAGCTTCCATCTTCATCTCTTTTTCTCTCTCTAACTCAGCAACTAGTATAATGGACCCTCCTTCCTTCTTTCCTCTCTCCATCCTCTCATCTTGCTCTATTTCAAGCTCATAAGTCTTTAGGATGCCATATAGTCTCTCCAAAGTAAACTCCTTATAATCTTGAGAGTTTCTCAATGAGACTGTCATTGGTTTCCTTTCCTTTGGAAGAGATCTAAGGAACTTTATATTGGAGTCTTTTGTCTGATAGACCCTTCCATGCAACTTCAGAGCATTTAGTAGTTTTTGAAACCTACAAAAAATGTCAGTGAGAGACTCACTTTCTTCATTATGAAAATGCTCATATTGCTGAATCAGTAGCTGCATCTTGTTTTCTCTAACTTGCTCAGTGCCATCACATATAATCTGTATAGTATCCCAAACATCCTTGGAAGTTTTGCAGTTGATGATGTTGTCAAACATGTCACCATCAACTCCATTGAGCAGGATATTCATGGCCTTCTTATCTTTCCTGACTTGTTCAATATCAGGATCAGACCATTCATGCCTTGGCTTGGGGACATATGGCTCATTTCCAGTTGCAGCTCTCATTGGAACATTAGGGCCTCTTTCTATGCAATCTACATACGCCTCATCTTGAGAAAGTAAATGAAGATGCATCTTTACCTTTCAATGATGGTAATTATCTGTCCAGAAAAGGAATCTTGACTCCAATATCCTTCTTGCTCATCTTGCTGTTTTGTTGTGATCTTTAAACTCTCTGTTTGTTAAGAGCTTGCTCTGATACCAATTGTTAGTCCCTAACAATGCAAGAAGAATTATAGAAGGGGGGTTGAATAGAATTTTTGAAACTTTTTCACAGAGATATAAAATGTTCTATCTTAATAATATATAACTGTGTGAATTGATTTGCAAACTGCGGAATAATAACTTGGAATGAATCAATACACATGTAATTAAAAACACAAGTCTTTAAAAGCTTTCTGGTGGATTTGAATGTATCCACCAGAGATATATATTATATCAAGAGAACTCTGTGTAGCAATTAGCTCACAGCTACTTACAAATTTTAACAACGAAGAATGTAGAGAAATGCTAAGAATACAGCTTACAAATGTTTCTCTCTTGGTTGCTTAGTTAGTTGTTCTATTTGCTACCTCTTGGTTTATATATCACCAAGATTACAAAGTAATATGACAAGATAATAAAACAAAACCTATCAAGTCTAATACTATGCTGCTTCATTACTCTATTCCAGCATCTTTGAATATCTTCATAATAGCATGGAAATGACAATGCTTCTTTGTTCTCTAAAACCCAGATGAATAGGCTTCCACATTCCATTTGCATACACTCGACGCATGTGACTGTGTTGTCACTGTCAACAGATGTTTGAATTCTTTATCCGTCAGATTCATGATCATCCGTCGGGTTGCCTAGTTGATCATCCGTAGAGTGGCATTGTTGTTTATCCGTCGGGTAGCAATCTGGCACTTGACTTTATTTCATTTATGCAGAATTACAAGACATCATCTATGTACAATTAATCAACCTATTTTGCATATCTAGTTAAAGTCAACATGACTTGAGTACTATTTACAGGATCTAAACAATGTGTATATAGAAATGTGCTACAGACTTATTGTTACACAAGCTACTCACTCGATAGATAATAAATCATCATCCGTCGGGACTATATTGAGTCATCCATCGGGACTATAATCCTTATCCATCAAGTGCTATATATTTCACTAAGTAAAATCTACCAAGGGGTTTTGTTAATGAAATCATCAAGTACACAACATATTCACAACAGTTACCATTTCACTTAAACTGCTTAACACTGTTTATATTATGTGGACTTATTGAGCAATTTTTGGCTCACCCTTTTTGTTATTATTCACCTTCTTGTTTTCAGTTAAGAAGGAATATGAAACCCATCAGGACTCGAGTGGTAAAGAAGCGGGTCAAGCCTCGGGATCCTCTCATACCCAAGGTGTTGATCCGAATCCAGGAAGAAAGCTTTGAGTTGCCCGAACAGGTGTAGTGAAGATAGTTAGTCCGTGTGTTTGAATAAAAGATGAACTTAGTTTAAAACTAGTTAGGCAATGGTTTTTAATAAGGGAGTTTGTAAGATTTCAAATTTGGTTTGTAATAAAGTAGTTAGTGGTTCTTATTTTCATACTTTAACCTAAAAAAATCCTGGTTAGTGTTAAAGGGGTTTAGAATCATTTCCTTATTATTTGTTAATCAGATTGTACAGGTTTGGTGATTAGCTAGTAACCCCCATAATTATATCCCGGGTCTGGAGGGCGTTACAAAGAAAACTCAACTTAAGTTTCTGCAGAAATTCCCGAATGTATAAACTATAGTTTCCTGAAAGGTTATGATAGAAAATTTTATGAGGATCGTTTAGGCGCTTGAATTGCTTGATTTCGATTTACAGATCAAAAGTTATGACCGATTTAGTAAAAGGGATTTACGCAACAAAACTGCTACAAATTACGAAATTTATAAATAAAGGGCGCGTGGAGTAAGAATGTCAAAAATAACCCCTGTTAAGAAACTGCCACTTCAGGATTTTCACCCCTGTTACCAGAAAACTATTTTGAAATGATGTATTCTAAATTTTGTCTAGATCACGCACACGAAAATGGTGCGTCAATTGAGTTAACGGTTTGAGAGATATCAACATTTTAGTGAAAGCTGTTTGAATAGTAAAACTCTGCAGTTTACCGAACTTTTGAAATGCGTTTCACCTAATTAAATTCATTTTATCAAAATGAAACTTTTAGGATAAATAATACAAGAACTTAAGAAGCTCCTCGAGGTGGTTTCGTATTAAAATATTAATTTTAAGATTTATTAAAAATGATAGAGTGCGAGTCGTGTAATAGTAACATTCTGTAAAGTCAACTCTAGAAGACTACTTTGACCGTCCGTTTCGACCAATGATTGATACTTATTTCGAGTCGGTCAATTATTGAAAATTATGAAGTATTGAACTTATTAGAATATAAGTTGGTGATGAGAGTAGGAATGCTTATTAAGATTATGATATTTGTTGAATAGAAAACCCGGAACAAGAGGAAGTCAGAAAACGTATCTTGGACTCCAGGCAAGTTTTCAAACCCTACGTTTTTGAAACTGTTGTGTTGTGTTTGTTTTCAAATAATGTCGATATATACATGATGCTATAGTTACGATGTTTTACGAATTATGTTATATAATATCATACGATATGAAAATGATTTTGGTATAAGAATATTACCGAATTTCAATCGATAACGCTAGAGAGTAGCGTTGTATATATGAGGAGTATATTTTAGACCAAGGATCGGTCAGTATGATATTATGAAAACTCGGAAGTATTTCGGAGGTGTTTTATTTAAGAATACAAACGCTATAGTAGAGCGTGATATATAAGTTATAACACCGAGAGTCTGACAATTTTTATAAAGTATAAACTCGGAAATCATCCCGGAGATGTTTTGGACCATTAAAAGTACGTACTTATTTTATTCCAAGGGACTCGATGTCCATTTTCAAAACATTAAATACCTCGAATTTTTATTAAAACGATTCCCAAAGATCGTATTCCCTCAACCCTATTTTACTTGAACAACGAATACTATTCCGGTTATTAATTTAATAGAGGAGAAGTATTCTCCAACGATTATTCATTTCAAACTCGACCAATTATTAAAGATTACTTTAAATTATTTAAACATAAATAGGCTGAGGAATATTATTTCAATACTCTTTTAAAATATAACTATTCGAGGTTTAATTATTAAATGATTAATGTTTAATTATTAATTATGTATTTAATGATTTATTTATGATTTAAAAATTATAAAACCTGATTTAAAATACTTTTTGATTTTCGGAAAATCATTCGAATAATTTCAGATCGTCAAAGAATATTATCTCGACTTATTTTAAATATTTTGAATATAGTTTCAAAAGAAACTCCCCCTTATTTAATTATCTGTCGACAACGGTACACTCACATCCTTAGTACTTCCTCTGAAAAATTCGGTACGTATACATATACATATATACGGTAATAAAACAAGTTGTTTCTATCAACAAGCAAAATGCTTGGGGGAACTTCGATGTGGTTCGAGTTCTCAAGATATGATAGAATTTTGTTAAAGGACAAGGGAGGGGTAGACTCTAGTACTATGTGTGCTAGGTGGACTACCAAAGGTACTGCAGGCGAAGGTACTCTGTGTAGTCAGGAATTTGTGAAGTATGTGTATACCCAAAAATGGGACACGTAGCCCGAATGCGGCAAGGGTGATAACCGGTATACGAAGGTGTCGTCTTTCTACTAGTAGAAAAGGTTACTATTTTCCCATAGTACGACTGATCATCGTATACGGCGGCTCCAATTAACGTCATATTCTTCCAACTAGAATTGTGATGCAATACTGTAACCCAAGCTTAGTGATGGGTCTCCCATTAAGGTATTCACAGGATAATAAATCCACTAAATAATTATTTTCAAAAGAAGGTGTGTATCACCAAGGGATACTATTTTTGAATAAAACATATTTATTATATATGAAGTTTTACTTGAGTTTATCATAGAGTCATTTTATATTGTACATTATTATGCTGGGCATTATAGCTCACTCTTGCTTTCTTTTAAATGACACAACACAACAGATAACCAGTATGCTAGTGTGGGACTTAGTCGCTTGCAGTCATGGAGAGAATCCCTGGCAGCTTTTTCTCAGGTGGGCAAGAGTATCAGATAGGTATAAGATATCAGTCGTAATTATTGTAACTTCATGTAGAGGTTATGAATAATTGTTTGAGATCCTGTAAAGTACATTTGAGTGTAATAAAAGAAGATTATATTGTGTACATCATTTCTAAGGCTATAACTTGTGTGTGTGTGCATGAGATTGGGGTCTGTTGGATTATTAAATCTATACAGGTTACACATGAGTGAAGGATGGCGTGACGATCCAGATTCCCGACCCCGGATTGGGGGCGTTACAGAAATGGTATCAGAGCAATAAGTTATAGTAATAAGAGATGAGAGTGTTAGGAGTCTGTCTAGATGCGAGACTTCTTACGAGCTCATATAGAGTTCATCATTGGACTACCAGATGTAGCCTCAATGTGTAGGTTAGGGTAAATGTATATTTGAGGTATTAAAGCATGACTAATAGGACCATTGGAGATTATCAGAATAATGAGAAGAAAAATTAGAATCATATATGATTTGGCAAGGATGTAGAACTCGGAGCTGAGTCTCCAGGGCAATTAGGGTAAAGACGATATTACCAACACCATATGTTCATTTTGATAACACGAGTCTGGTTGCTCGTAGTTCTTTATAGGTTGCCCATGGAGGGGCATCACATGTGAGGACCATGAAGTCTAATTATTAGTATATAGTTGAGGTTATTGACCCAAACTAGTTGAAGGTGTCATTTTACCAATGAGGATTTGAATATCGTATTAATAACGAATTCAGCAGAAATAGTACCCAATATACCCTCAAAGATTTTATTTCTATTAAGGAAGATTTGAATGTAATATAAGAATATTATCGTAAGATGAGTACATTACATGATATTATTAGTGCGCTTGACATGTATGGTTATAATGGTTTAGCTGAGAGATTGAGAGCAATGAGAATTGATGGCATCTACAATTGAATGGTGTAAGATTATAATGAGTGATAGTTAGATCTTAGAACTTTTTAAGAGGATAGACCATTGAGTTTATAGCAAAATTCTTCGGTAGAAATGATGTCAGAGACTACGTATATATACTCATAGACCTCTAATATATTCGGTAATGTATGTTCACTTACACACACATACCACCGAACTTATGGACTGCACTGAGATCCCTGAGAGATCTCTTTGATCTGTTCCCAGAGGGAACTGGCCACTTGTAATTAGTAACGGATGCGTGTAGCAGGCCCCTATCAGCCTAACAGACATTTTTGGAGTAATTCTAAGTAAGGCCTTCGAGGTAAAACACTAGAATGACAGATATACTTCCGAAAGTCAAGTTAGTAAGCGATTTTAAAATGATGTTGAAAGAGAAACTAGTTGAACATGGAATTACGAACAAGAAGAGGTGGGATCATCCTCAGATGGATGATGACAAGAGTTAGGATAATCAGTGAAATATTTTGATACCTACTCACTGTCACGCTACTCCCTCCAAACTGTTGATCATTCGTATTGCCTTGAAAAGTCATATCAGGCAATCCTTTTAGTTCCTTACTTTGAACTTATGATATAACCATCTTAAATAGTCTTTCTCCGTATCAGGACCTGTTCAATTCTTTTAGTTGATCAATGAACTTTGATTCTTAGATTATGATCTTCTTGTTCGGCTCAGAGCTATTTATACTTTATTTCAATTATCCAAGGAATTTTTTTTCTCCTCAATTCATTGACGAATATTCATAATGAATATCTTCATTTGATTCTTCTTTAATACTTACTCTTCTCAGTCGAGATTGTAAATATTTAACAAATTGTTAAAAATATGGATGATCTAATCTCCATAAATTCCTCGGGAATCATTTTCTTCTAATCGGGATGAAATTATTTATTGAACTTTGAAATCATAGTAAGGGTATCAATTTGATATTGGTATTCCGAATTCAATTCTATTAAAGAATCTGATAAAGTATGTGAACGAGGACACCTATGAGTGTACCCTTTATTTGGCAATAAATATTTGATAAGAGGCTATCGATTGTTTCGATGCTAAGACCGCATAAAGATCAAAGTTCCCGTATAATATCTTTGAGGACATTTCCTTGTGACTCATCAGGTAAATCTGAATCATTGTCAACAAGTTGCCGACCTGCACCTATGCCAGATCCACAATCCGTAGATGCATCCAGGGGATTTAATCCTGGGGAGGTAGACACTGAATCCAGGGGATTTAAGTAATCACCATTGTAAAAAGAAGTTTGATTTTCTCCTAAAACTGTTCGAGTGCACAAATGTGTTTTATGCCTAAAAAGATAAATGATTTGATAAGACACATACTAATGACCTAGCAGTATTAAGAAGAGAAAGAAAATTTTTTGTCTTTTAATATGAATGAGTTTTTGTAAAAGCATTGATCACTTAGGGTAAAGTCTAAGAAATTCTCATTCACGTCAAAAGCTCCATAATCTATCTTTATAAAACTATTACCAACAATATTGATTATTGATAAATAATCTTAATAAGAATGACTATACTACTGATTTCAAATTATAGTGAATCTGCCAAATATAGCAACTCATATAAATTCACTAAAACTTAAAATCTCACAATTATCTACCACAAAATATAAAGAATATATCATTATATGATACTTGTCAAGTACTTTGGATACCAATAATTATGTTGCATCTTATTTTAAATATTAAAATAAGATATCAATGAATTAAATACCAACTGTTTATTAAATAGACATTAGCATTCAATTTCATATTCTATACAATTGTTAACTCCTAACAACTGTAATATCTCAAACAATATTGGTTCGATAAATAAAGCAACATTAACCAACATTGACTTGTTTGCAATCTTAGAAAAATATTCTAAGTTCCATATACTTTGATCCATTGAGTATTGCATCCATTATCAAAGTGTTTAGGAATTTGAAAATAAGTATAAAAATTATTCTAACTTGACAACATATGGTTACTTCTAATAAAGCAATCAAATATTTTAACCATAGTTGTACTTAAGAAAAATTTCCACCCTTTCTATATTAGTATAAGTGGCTGAAGATAATCATTGATTACTTAGAGGAGTTCTAAGTAATGTCACAAATACTAATACTTCACAATTAGTTCATAGTTAAACTCTTAACTAAATATCATTAACTGATATTAGTCAAGAAATTACACACAACTAATCATGCTACAATCATGATTCTGATTTCAGTGAAATCTTGAGATGTAAACATTGCTAAATTCACTAAAACCAAAATCTCATAATTAACTTATAGCACATAAGTTACAATCAATATTCTAGATATTAATTGTTGACAGATTTAGTTATAATCAATCATGCTGCTTATTTATTTTAAGTTAGTTTGAATTATGGAGCAAATAAAATCATTGAATTGCTTCAATTTCCATAATCCAAACTACCCAAACTAAATATTAAATAAATAAATACTAAATATCTATGAGTTAGATACTAGCACTTAAATATTTATAATTATCCTTGAATAATCACTAATAGAATATATGACTTATATACATGGCAATCACTCTCTGGATAATTAGTAATTTTAGAATCTTTCTAAGCATATAAAATATTGAGAGTTTTACACACATGACTTAGAAAATACTTCAACTTTCAATATCAGTGATTTTAGAAATAAACATTGATTACTTAGAACAAAAATTCTAAATAATATCACTCATACTAAAAGTACCACAATTATTTATACATGACACAAAACTATGCTGCATATCATTTTAATACAATTAAAATTATGAGACTGATAAGGAATGGAATTGTCTATAGTCATAATTTAAATCAATTAAAATAGTATTCAAATTTAATGCTATAATACTTAACTACCACAAATGTATATGATATTGTAATCTTGATACTCAAGATAGTAGCTTTACGTACGAGGTACTAGATTACTGATAAATTCATAAGTCCTTTCAATATTGAAGATTTAACCCTTGTGAACTCATATGAAGAATTCCTTGCAGATGGGATTTCCAGCTAATATGCAATGAATGATATCCCAAACTTACAAACCAGTCTTGAAAAATTAACTTTATCAAGTGATTTAGTAAATGTTTTTGTAAGTGACTCTTTAACTAAAAGACATGCTCTCGAAAGAAATGATACCTGGTGTGAAGGTGCCTTGTCATAGAGTGTTCACAGAGTTGTTGGATTTGAGGTTGTTTCTTATCATAACAAGAAATCAATCTTCTTCCACAAAGTTGACAGCTTCCTGAGATGCTTCTCCTATCACTTTGGTTGACAGCTTCAGAGATGCTTCTCCTTTCTTTCTTACAACCTGTGTAATCTATATCTATATAGCCAAACATGTTAAGCACAATATCTTTAGGGTACTTTACTCCAAGAGTTGGTAGTCCCTTAAGATATCTAATAATCTTGTTAATAGCTTTAAGATTGGATTCTCTAGGATCCACTTGGAACCTTGCACTTTGGCATCTTGAGAACATTACATGTTGTCTATTAGCATTTGAGTAAAAGAGTGTGCTTGTCATACCTCTACAGCTTGTCATTTTACCTGAGTTATACTGATCAATCTTTAGTGGTTTCTGTTGGTAAGTAGTCTTGACATGTTCAGAATCTTCCAAATTTTGTATCTTCAAAAGATCCTTAACTTACTTGTATTTCCATCATTCTTTTGGTTTACTTGTGCTCCTAAAAGAATTGTTCTTTTGGCTTGCTTGAGCTCCTAAAAGAATGATCCTAATGGCTTGCTTGAAGTAATTCCAAAAAGAATTATAACCTTTCTAACATGCTCCTCAATACCTATTCTGTGACAACTTAGCAAATAAACTTGTACAAGTCTTTGTTAGTAGACCAACATATAACATTATCATTATATCACTGCACATATAAAAAAAATATATTTGTGCCTAGTGATACGAGAGTTATTAATATAACGACTCTACTAGTTTATATTTAACTATAACTTCAGTTAGAGTGTCATACCATGTCCTTGACGATTTCTTGAGTAGTATACTAGTTCATACCATCCTGAAGTGAGCTTATGAAGAAGAGATATACAGAGTCCAATAGACCTGCAACTGCAAAGTCCATGAACTATTGTGTATTGACTACTTCCTTTGACTCATCAACCAGGAGTACACTTGTACACATCTACTAGAGTCCAATTCCAAGTGTAATGTGCATTAGGTGCCTGATATGTCGTAATATCCTGAAGTCTCATCACTGGTGCTTTCTGTCAGATACTGCTTCCTGATAATAACCTAGCATCCAGTTTGGCCTTGTCCCTTGTAACAATGTCATTGTCATCCAGTTTGACTTCTGGTTATCCTTGCACCAATTACAATATTATAATTTGGTTTGGATACCAGCTTCCCTTTAATCTGCTTGCTGACTGATTGAGCTCATCTTTTTTTGCAATCACCCAATCAATCCAGATCTATTAGAGCTTCTGTAACTTTCTCAGTTTCTTCATCAGATAGAAAACTAGAGAATTAATTATTCATTCTCAGTAGCCCTGTTAATCATTACTCCACCATCTGGATCACTTAAGAACTAGACTCTAGGAATAATATTGACATCAAACCCTTTGTCTCAGCAGATATGTTCTTTAGTGTCCTCTGATTTTCAATGTGGTGTTGTGTCTGACTAGCTGATTCTTCTATTGCTCCCCCTAAGCTGTTGCTAGGATTTCCTGAAAATCCTTACCCTTGCTGACTGGCTTCATTGAAATAATGAGTTGTGTTATACACTGCCATTCAACTACTTGGATATGAATCATCAATACCATTAATTTCTCATTTAACAGCTTGGAGCATGGAGTTGTTGAACTGTGCACTTAGACTTTCAATCATCTTCTGTTGATCAACCACAAACGCCTTGTAGGTTGTAGACTCCACTGAGTTGCCATGAAGAATATCTTTACAAGTCTTAGCTGCAAATGCCAAGATCTTCAAACAACTGAAAATATTTCATTGTTTGCTCATGTTGAACATTCTCTCCAAACACTTTCAGGTAATCTAGTGTTTGCTCCTGTTAGCCATTAACTCATTAGTGGTCTTCATGTATACATCCAGATCAAGGCTTGATCTTACTTGTTACAAACTTTTTTGACTGCTTCTGCCCTTTGGTATTTAGAAAGTCTTGATTAGCTTGAAATTTCCCTTGTAGATGATTTTGATTAGTAGGGTGATATTGTAGCTTGTTGTTGTGATTAGAGTTTGGGATTTGAAATGGTAGTGAAATGGAATGGTAAATGTTGTTGTTTTGATTAAAAGAACTTAAGTATGGTTAAAGTTAAGCTTAGGCATAAGTATGAATGTTAAAATTGAATTATTTTGGGTTGTTATGATGTGATAAGGATGGATGTTGGTTGTATGTTGGATTTGAGGTTGAATTGGGATGGTTTTGAATGGTTTAAAATTGGGAAATCGCGTAAACATAGCCGTCGTAACGTCCGATTTTCTTTAGACTGTTTTTGTGCATAACATTAGGACCCGAGAACCCCCTGCTAGATTATGACCACTGCCATGTTTAGATAGCTCATGTTACGAGCTTCGTTTTGATATGTGGTTCGTTCGATTCCGATGCACGGTTTAGGAGAAACGACCGTTTTAAGTAACGGCATTTCGCGAACGAAACTTTTCCCCTCGCCTTACTTTGAAACATAGGTTAAAGACCAAAAAGGGTTAATTAATGTATGAAACATTTATGGTAAGTGTGTTAGGCAATTGGTAAGACACTCGCGAAGGAATCGCCTTAGAACTCGTAAAGGTTAAATTACTAAAAATGGTGGAGCCGAGGGTACTCGAGTGACTTAAGAAAATCAGTAAGCGCAAAACAAGCGTTAGAGTCTAAGTTAGTTAAAGTATAGATTTACAAGTGACTTTGGTTTAATTCCAACTTACTTGTTGTTTATAGGTTACCAGACTCGTCCCGAGCCTTTTATCACCCCAAGTCGCTCACGCAAGTTTTCTACCCGTTATAACTGTTGTTGTGATGAATATATGTATTTGCATTATCTTGCGATAGATGCATGTTGGTTAATTAGCAAATGTTGCAATATATTGAAGCATGCTGCTATGGTATATATATATGCATACCTGTTTCGTATTCTTTCCATATATATCTGTTGATTCAGTTGATAATACCTATGCTAGAGGATAGCGGTAATTTGCATATACCCTTAGTATAGGGACCCAAAGGTGAAAATATTTTCTAAAACCGGGAGTCGAGGATCCCGAGTAGATTTTGTATATATGGATATAAATATATATATATATATACTTATATATATATATATGGTCATAGTTTTCAAAACTATTAATCGAATAAGGTTTATTCGATAACTTTAACTCTATTTTATTATTGAATATTATTTCGAATATTATTCGAAGGCGTATGACTCCTTTATATTAAATGAATATTATTTTGAATATTCATTCGAGGACTTATGACTCCTTTTATTTTATTATCTGAATATTATTTGAATATTCATTCGAGGGCTTATGACTCTTTCATATTATTTATTGAATATTATTTGAATATTCATTCGAGGGCTTATGACTCTTTCATATTATTTATTGAATATTATTTGAATATTCATTCGAGGGCTTATGACTCAGTTTATATTATTTAATGAATATTATTTGAATATTCATTTGAGGATCTATGACTCCGATTATTTGCTGAGATATATTCTTTATTTTATTAAAGAATAAGGTGTCAATAATCAAACTTATTTTCGATTATTCAAATAAAGATAGTACTTTCATATAAGTATATCTTTGGTTATTTAATACTCGTTTCAAGTATAAGTTTTAATACTTCTACTCCAATTATTTTTATAAAGATTATTCCTTATGGGAATATTATTTAAATAATAATATTCAGTCATTTTTCTAAATATTTTGGGGACTGATTTACTTCATTAAATCAGCTTTACTCCAAACACTCTATAAAGTGTTTTCGAGTTTTCAAAATGATTTTTAAAAGTTAGAGCGGATCCCAAAACTCATTTTATATTTAAGATCTTCCTTTTTAAGGGGATTTAAATACTCGCTCAAAACCTGAGGGATCCGGCTCTGTGGTGTATTTTATATTCGCAACACGGTTGCAGTTTTGGTAAATGAATTGATTACTTACCCAACGTTTGGGAAGTAAGTCCATCTATTGAGTCGGCATAAGCAACATGGGCTCAGTGGGCGTCTATGATAGTGTAAGTGGCTCAGTGGGAGTCCATCAAATGCATAAGTGGCTGAGTGGCAGTCCAGCATAAGGTCCTATTACGACCAGGGTGATGACCAGTGGGGAATTCGTCCATCTACTAGTAGAAAAGGTTACTTATGGGTATCTTTGCCTGATCAGCAAGATATCTGGTTTATGCCAAAATTCTTTTACTTTCCAAATTTATTGGATATTGCAATTCTGTTCATACTTTACATGACAGAGGTTTCAGGAAATGTATAAAGAAGATGTATATGTGGATATATATATATATATATATCAGAACTTAATGAAGTATGTCATAACTTCATTTCCTTTAATAATATTTTAAAGATTTAATCTATTCAAATCTTGTCTTGTAGTCTCATCTATGTGATGAACTTTTGAAACTGATTATAACTTGAACGGTGGTAGTTCAAGTAGTATTGGGAAAGATATAAGTATATTGGGGTATTTGGTAACTTCATCTTTTAAACTTATATCTAATTAATAATTGTCTTATGAATGATAAAGATTTTCAGAAAAACGTTGAGACAAGGTTAGATATATGAGATCACCTTGCAACGATATTTTTTTTATACAGTTATACACTGGGACTTTGTGTATATTATACATGGAAGAGGACTTCCAATATTTTGAAAAGTATATATGTATATATACTGAATATTTTGCGACTTCATCGCATTAAGTTATCAACTTGGTTCATTTCTTTTGACCAAGACTTTCATGAGTATTATGAGTAGGCTCATATATTGTTAATCATTATACATATTATTTTGGTGGGCTTGCGGCTCACCCTTGCTTTCTTTTTCCATCACACAACATCAGATAGATAAGATGAACAGGACCAAGCTCCCAATTCGCAAGCGGATAGGAAACATTCCGCAGCTTTCTGGGAGCATTGAGGCAGCTGTAGCTGAGGTAGGAGCTACCAATAGGCTAGGCTTTCAACTTCTAATGTACCAGATTTATGTATATTTATGAATTGTAATAATGGCAAAGAAATGTAAATTTATTCAGAAAACCTTTTAAGGTGTATTGGCAGATAATTGTGGAATAAAATGACTTGTGGTTATTTTTGGATGTTCATCTCTGAGACTATAACGTGAGGTGTGTGTGTTTATTGTGGGGTCACAGTATAGAGTAGTTGAGTAATTATTAAGATTGGGTGTTATTAAGGGAAATGGAACTCGTGACAACCCGAATCCCCGACCCCGGATTTGGGGGTGTTACAGAAATGGTATCAGAGCGAAGCGTTATAAACCTCAGAGATGATGTGACGTTAAGATAATAAGTTCACTAAGATAATAAGAACTTTTGCCAAGTTCATAGTCGGGCTACCTAACGTAGCACTGACAGTTAAAACCCTAACGTGAACCCTTATAAATATCGTGATAGTAAC
Source organism: Apium graveolens (assembly GCF_009905375.1). NCBI lineage: Eukaryota > Viridiplantae > Streptophyta > Magnoliopsida > Apiales > Apiaceae > Apium > Apium graveolens. The sequence continues at coordinate 183,959,094 of NC_133651.1, forward strand.
ATAGTTTGTTCTCGTATAGGGCAGCGGGGCACCAAACCTTGAGGTTCAGGAGCATCAGCATGAGGATGTTTTATTACAAGTTGGAGATCAAATTGTGAATCCGATGGAGTACCCTAATGAGGGACCGGATGAGGTTCAGATAGAGAATGTTGCGGTTGAGGATGTTATTCCAGAAAGGATTGTGGCTGAGGAGGATCTCATGGAGGATCCTGATGAGAATGAAGAAAGGACCGTTGAGGAAGAGATGACCGTAGTCAGGGCGACTACCAGAGCAAGAATGGCCACGAGGGTGGCACTAGAGGATGAAGAGTTACCAAGGGCATAAAGGTTAATGAGGGAAGAAGGAGTGGGGCGTTCCCTGACCCCAATTATACCAGTATCAGACCCTCTTCCAGAGGCTCCTGTAGACATCCATGAGGTTCCACCAATTCTTGTTCCCTCCCCTGTACAGAGCCCAGCACATACTGAGGAAATGCCACCTTTATCCCCTCCACCATTGTCACCTGATACCGTGCTTGGTTATCCATTTGGATCTCCTGGGTCTGCACCACCTGCACCCCATGGACTGCTAGATGCTACCACTCAGGCTTCTCTTATCGCTGATTATCATATGACTTTGGGTGGCCTGTCAGAGGCCCGGAATGTTAGGAGTGATCTGTTGGATCGACTTACTGCAGCAAGGATTGAGGGTGGGATACTTCCGGCAGGATTAGCGTATAGCATGGAAAGGATTGAGGCTACCACCCGTGTTACAGCTAGAGGCCATCTTGAGGGTCAGGTTGATCCAGCTCTACTTGCGACTATCTTAGACCTCATCACCTCTGAGATGGAGCAGGTTAGGGATGTCGTGCGTGCTCGCATCTCTTAATCCATGGTAGTGTGCAGAGCCAGAGCAATCAAATAAGGGTTTCATGTAGCACCGCTTTTGGAGGATTAGCCTAAGTTATGAATGATTAGTTTTAATGACGAGATGACTATCTATGGTAGTACTTTTGGGATAGGAGCGATAAGTTCATATGATGTAATCCTCTTTAATATGTTCATTCGTTGTACCCTCGAACAAATAGTTATGTATATATTCGTTAATTTCAGTTCAGATCAGTTTGTTTGTGATAAATCACATTGTTAATTGCTCTATTAACACTTAAGAGAGTGTCATGAAGTTTATCGAACTTAAGAATTCATAATTTGCAATCGTGCAAGGACTAAACGAGGGGAAGACTTAAGCAAAGTAAGTAAGACAAATATCCGGAGATTCTCAAAATTTTCCAAGTAATATGCCCCCACAAGGAATAAGATTAAGGGCAAACCTTGAACGTGATAATCAGGGAGGTCGCAATTAAGATATAAAGAACCCGGAATATAATAAAGTGGAAAATGAAGATTTTAAATTAAAAGATGACCCCAATTATGGGGAGTAGGATGAAACATTTCATACTAAGGAAATAGAAAGTCGAGTAAGGAAAGGAGACCCGAGACGGTACTCCTATACGGCAATTTATGGACCTGTCTAGACAGAACTTAGACTATTATCCCCAACCACCACCCTGAGGAAACAATGCGGTGAGAAATTCTTTCAGGTTCTTTAAGTCGCTAAGCTCTTAGAGTTCCAAGGAACAAGCTGACCCAGTCGAGGCAAGAGCCTGGCTAAAGGAAATAGAGGAATCATTTGAGATTCTGAATGATTGACGAATCACAAAAGACTGTTTTTGTCACTTACCCTCCCAAGAGAGAGACCACCCGCTGGTGAAAGGCCAAGGAAGGCACGGAGCCAGAGGTTAGAATAAACTGATTTAAGTTCAGTCAATTGTTTTCGGGAAAGTAATTCCCAAAGATAAGGAGATAGTGTAAAAGCTTTGGAGCTAGAACAAAAGTGGATGAGTATGATGAATTATGAATCTAAGTTGTAAAAGTTATCAAGATTCATTCTGAGGACACGAATCCAGAATGACGGGATGTTTGGAATCAATACTTATGTTGTGTTAGTTCATGAAATAATGATAAGAGAAAGGAAAATAAAAAGAAACTGAAGTGGAAAGGAATATAAAGGCAATAGAGTTTGAGGTATGATAAGGGAGTTGGGTATGAGGAAACCCTAAAGACTCGTAGAAATAGAAATAGAAGAGTATATAATCGTCAGGATAAGGGTGATTCACCATGAGTTAAAATTGATGGTTGAGGGCATAAGAGATACATATATTTTATCCCCTGTAAGTTGGGAAGATTCGAGGAAACCTTGAGATAATTCGAAGGATAAATAATGAGACGCGGATAGACTGAGGAGACAAGGAAGTAAGAAATTAGGAAAATTGGATGAAGGAAGTGACCTTCAAGAATGTGAAGTGTAAGACCGGTGGCTTGATACCCAGAAAGGGAGACGCCAGGTATGAAAGATATCCCAACATTGAGGTGACTTTTGAGATAAACAACAAAAATAAATAAGGAATTATTAAGAAGAAGTTCACGTTGAACATGACCAATATCTTCCAGAACATCCATGTTATCATTACCAAATCAGGAAAGAAAAGCGGATGACCATTGTTATCTTTTGGAGGCCATATGGATTGACCTTAATTTGAATAAGGATGCTATTATGAAGTTAGGTATAGACTATCGAGGTGGGAATGATGAATAAGACACCCTTATCAGGGATATATGACTTGATTTATCCATGGAAGGATGCAGGTACCTTTTAAAGGTGGAATTAAGGATAGAACATTGGTAACTTAAAATGAATCATAGGGGACTGCATAAAGGTTGGCATGTCACCCTTAATAGGGACAGTATGAGTTGTGACAGTATGATTGGGAAAGGGTAAGGTAATAACAACCTTTAAGAATCAGTGGAGAAATTTTTCAGAAGTATATAGACAATGGTTCTACTATTAGTAAATGGTATTGTGATATGCCCTGTATCTAGGGAATATAGGAGGAACGATTGAAGGATAACCTTAGAGGTTTTATAAGGAAAAAGGTAATATTCAAAATTCTCAAGAATAGAAATGTGGATAAAGGAAATCTGACGTAATTATAATGATGCCAAGTGGGGCATGTGTTGAACCACGAGAAAGTATGAATCGAACCAGTAAAGGTCGAAATTGTTCAGGGCAATTAGGGCCCAGGATAAAAGATGTTCTAATTATGATTGAGAGTCAGTCATGACAGTGATTAACCTCTAAAGACTGAGGGGATAACTAATGGAATAATGGTAAAGAAAAAAAATTTTTTTTACTCATCAGATTTTAAGGAAAGCATTTTCACATAAGCTGTGATTGAAATAAGGTAGAAAATTTATTTGGAGGCGGTTAAAATGACATTGACTGTAAGGAAATTTTACTATCAGGAAAGGCCAAAGAGGTGGCCGACAGTTTAAAGGTAAGAGGATAATTGTAGGCGCTTGTGCCAAAGGATACAGTGATGATGGTTAAAAGCTGAAGGTTGTATTCTGGTTTGGAAGATTGACATTCCTTCTGATGACTGTGCAATACCCAGCCGTAATAGTAGTTGGTAAAGGGTTAATTCGTGTAATCGCCATGAGCGGGCTATCTATCTTAGAAGGTACTATCTTGAGATAAGCCAGGACCATGTTTCAAAAAGGACTAGATGAACCCTTGAGTTAAGTCTTCTATTTAGGGCGTATGATTAAGAATGGTATTAACCTGCTATCGTTGCTTTGATTGAAACTCTTCTGCAATTTTATCTGCTTCATGTTCTTCATGAATCATGAATGGTAATTATGTTACCTCCTTATAATGAATTGATACGACATGTATGGACTCCGTATGGTTAGATATTAAGACTTCATGGAAAATGAATGACTACAGTAGGTCAGTGGTGGACCATAGTAAGGCAGCAATAATTCTGTGAGTAATGAGCTTATTACAACCGTGAGAGTTGTATTGGAATGGGTGTTGAGATTGAGTACCACTAATCGGGTCGTCGTAGTGTATAAGTTATTATTGATAGACTAAGTAAGTAGAGTATCTACCTATTGAATATTTATTCTTTCTTATCAATAGGGAGTCGTATTATTATACGAGGAAGGTTACGGTGCAAGCATAGAATTCAAGTAACGATGATGTCTAGAATGAGATCCCAGGTTCGATTTTCGATATCGAAGGAGTTTCAAAGGTGATTGTGTATAAGCTCGAGGAAGAGCATGGGTCCATAGAATGATGGACGGAATAGCAAAAAAATATTTAGGCATGTGAAATAGGATGCTATAATACTTGATGTTGATATAAATACATATATGTTTTGTTCTCCTATGACAAACCTCTATAGTTCAGAGGTAGGTTCCAAGCCAGATATTTTGTGGCAGTATATTTTTTTTCTCATATATACAATTCTCTTCAATTCGTTCTTTTCTCTTCTTTTCATTTCATGTAAGCTGAGAAGAACAACCCTTCCAGAAAGGGGAGGTATTGCTGAATGACTATCTATCTGTGTGATAGAAGCCTAGTAGGATACCATCTATTGTTTAATTGCTTGTCAAGTACTAAAGGTTGGCCACCTTCTGTACTAACTATGCGATATAACAAGTGTTCACGATCATAGTGATCTCTCAATAAATTCTTTTACTTCTATATGAAGGATTAAGCTTTCGAAGATAGAAGCAGCTGAAAAAGGATAATAAAATTGTGATAGTATTCGGGATGGAAACCCATTCGTGATACTAAGGTTGACGTGGTTATTAAAAGGTTATAGAACGCTAACGAGCAAAAGTATAACCAGTATAAGATTAGGAACGGAAGGTGATAGCGATTACGAACTGGAAAAGAATGGGTATTGAGAAGCAAAAGCTATAATGTTAGAAGCTATGATGAGAGTCTGTGCAATAGACTTGAAAGAATTTGGAATGATCACTTAACGTGGATTAAGTTATCTTACGACAATAGATCATATGTCAGGTATCGAGATGTCATCTTATGAGATCCTTGAGGGAAGACCATGTCGATCTCCCTTATGTTAGGATGAAGTTGTAGAGCGCAAGATGCTCGGACCCGCAGTAGCCCAAAGGGCCAGGGATATAATAGATCTAATCAGAGGACGGCTGGTAGTAGCCCAAGATGGACATAAGAAGTATGTTGAATTGACACGAAAGGACAAAGAATAGGAAGTAGGGGACCTAGTGTTGTTATAGGTATTCCCTTGGAAAGGAAGGATGAAGTTCGGAAAGAAATGAAAGCTAAGTCCACGAATTGTTGGACCCTTGGATATATTAAGACATATTGGGAAGTTAGCATACGAGCTAGCCCTAACCCCGAACATGTAGCAAGTTCGTAACGTGTTCCACGTACCAATGTTAAGGAAGTGTAATTCGGATGCTAGACAAATAGGGGCATATGAGCGCATAGACATGCAACCAGACGTAACCTATATGGAGCAACCAGGAAGGGTATAGATTAAGAAGGAACGAGTGCTTAGGAGAAGGGTTATCAAACTAGTAAGAGTTTGATGGTAGAACCACAATGTGGGAAAATTGACTTGAGAGTTAGAAAGTGCAATACTAAGAAGGTATCCCTATTCATTTCTATCTGATTCCGGGACGGAATCCTTTTAAGGAGGGGAGACTGCAATAACCCCAATTTTTGGGAAATTTTGAAACCCTTATGAATAGTGTTTTTGCTGAATGAGAAAACTTTTCATGCCACACTATGTAGGGGTTCTGATATGGATATTCTGAGATTTTATTAGTACTTTATATGGGATATAAGTGTATGTAAAGATCGTCAGAATCCAAATCCGAACACTTTGATTTTCCCGGAAATACACTAGATACGGAGAGAATTGAGTATAAGGTAACATGATAAAAAGGATTTAAATTAAAGGATTATAATAGAGGATCATAAAAAAGAATATAATGTATTGAGAAAGGTTAAGGGAACCTAAGTAATAAGATCCCGGGTATGATCCTTCAAACGATAAACGAGAACGAAAGTTAAGCGAACCGTATAACAGATCAGCGGTCATTAGGCAAATAATTAGGAAGTTAATCAAAGGGATTAGAGAGAGTGATATCACCCAACCAATGAGAAGAGGACAAGGAGGGAAGAATGACATCACCACATGACATAGGCATGATATGGGAAGGAAAGAGGTGTGGTTGAATGAGAACCACACAAATTCAAGGGCAGCAAGGTAATTGACTAAATCAAACACAAAAACAAATCAACCAAGCCAAGCAAAATCATTCTTCATCAAAATCAAAAAGAACCAAGGCATTTTTCATCTTTGCTCTCGGCTTTTTAGCTTTTTAAAGGGCAAGAATTTCAAAATCAAAGATCCAAGCTTCCTAAATTGGTAAGATAATTCCCTAATCATCTTTATGCTTAGTTAGGGCTATATCATGAGTTTAAGCCATTAATTCCTTCTCAATCTTCTTCATTTAATCAAAGAAGAAGACAATGAATAGTGTTTTCAAGTTTTTAACTTGAAATTTTTCTTGTTTTCCTTGAAGATCCAAGCATTCTTAAGACTTCTCAAAGCTTCTTAAGGCTTCCTAGCTCCTCCCACCACTTCAAGGAAGGTATACCATCTCCAAACCCTAGATTCCTATGTATTATAAGATGATTTTGATTAGTAGGGTGATATTGTAGCTTGTTGTTGTGATTAGAGTTTGGGATTTGAAATGGTAGTGAAATGGAATGGTAAATGTTGTTGTTTTGATTAAAAGAACTTAAGTATGGTTAAAGTTAAGCTTAGGCATAAGTATGAATGTTAAAATTGAATTGGTTGGGGTTGTTATGATGTGATAAGGATGGATGTTGGTTGTATGTTGGATTTGAGGTTGAATTGGGATGGTTTTGAATGGTTTAAAATTGGGAAATCGCGTAAACATAGCCGTCGTAACGTCCGATTTTCTTTAGACTGTTTTTGTGCATAACATTAGGACCCGAGAACCCCCTGCTAGATTATGACCACTGCCATGTTTAGATAGCTCATGTTACGAGCTTCGTTTTGATATGTGGTTCGTTCGATTCTGATGCACGGTTTAGGAGAAATGACCGTTTTAAGTAACGGCGTTTCACGAACGAAACTTTTCCCCTCGCCTTACTTTGAAACATAGGTCAAAGACCAAAAAGGGTTAATTAATGTATGAAACATTTATGGTAAGTGTGTTAGGCAATTGGTAAGACACTCGCGAAGGAATCGCCTTAGAACTCGTAAAGGTTAAATTACTAAAAATGGTGTAGCCGAGGGTACTCGAGTGACTTAAGAAAATCAGTAAGCGCAAAACAAGCGTTAGAGTCTAACTTAGTTAAAGTATAGATTTACAAGTGACTTTGGTTTAATTCCAACTTACTTGTTGTTTATAGGTTACCAGACTCATCCCGAGCCTTTTATCACCACAAGTCGCTCAGGCAAGTTTTCTACCCGTTATAACTGTTGTTGTGATGAATATATGTATTTGCATTATCTTACGATAGATGCATGTTGGTTAATTAGCAAATGTTGCAATATATTGAAGCATGCTGCTATGGTATATATATATGCATGCCTGTTTCGTATTCTTTCCATATATATCTGTTGATTCAGTTGATAATACCTATGCTAGAGGATAGCGGTAATTTGCATATACCCTTAGTATAGGGACCCAAAGGTGAAAATATTTTCTAAAACCGGGAGTCGAGGATCCCGAGTAGATTTTGTATATATGGATATAAATATATATATATATATATACTTATATATATATATATGGTCATAGTTTTCAAAACTATTAATCGAATAAGGTTTATTCGATAACTTTAACTCTATTTTATTATTGAATATTATTTCGAATATTATTCGAAGGCGTATGACTCCTTTATATTAAATGAATATTATTTTGAATATTCATTCGAGGACTTATGACTCCTTTTATTTTATTATCTGAATATTATTTGAATATTCATTCGAGGGCTTATGACTCTTTCATATTATTTATTGAATATTATTTGAATATTCATTTGAGGGCTTATGACTCTTTCATATTATTTATTGAATATTATTTGAATATTCATTCGAGGGCTTATGACTCAGTTTATATTATTTAATGAATATTATTTGAATATTCATTTGAGGATCTATGACTCCGATTATTTGCTGAGATATATTCTTTATTTTATTAAAGAATAAGGTGTCAATAATCAAACTTATTTTCGATTATTCAAATAAAGATAGTACTTTCATATAAGTATATCTTTGGTTATTTAATACTCGTTTCAAGTATAAGTTTTAATACTTCTACTTCAATTATTTTTATAAAGATTATTCCTTATGGGAATATTATTTAAATAATAATATTCAGTCATTTTTCTAAATATTTTGGGGACTGATTTACTTCATTAAATCAGCTTTACTCCAAATACTCTATAAAGTGTTTTCGAGTTTTCAAAATGATTTTTAAAAGTTAGAGCGGATCCCAAAACTCATTTTATATTTAAGATCTTCCTTTTTTAGGGGATTTAAATACTCGCTCAAAACCTGAGGGATCCGGCTCTGTGGTGTATTTTATATTCGCAACACGGTTGCAGTTTTGGTAAATGAATTGATTACTTACCCAACGTTCGGGAAGTAAGTCCATCTATTGAGTCGGCATAAGCAACATGGGCTCAGTGGGCGTATAGATAGTGTAAGTGGCTCAGTGGGAGTCCATCAAATGCATAAGTGGCTGAGTGACAGTCCAGCATAAGGTCCTATTACGACCAGGGTGATGACCAGTGGGGAATTCGTCCATCTACTAGTAGAAAAGGTTACTTATGGGTATCTTTGCCTGATCAGCAAGATATCTGGTTTATGCCAAAATTCTTTTCCTTTCCAAATTTATTGGATATTGCAATTCTGTTCATACTTTACATGACAGAGGTTTCAGGAAATGTATAAAGAAGATGTATATGTGGATATATATATATATATATCAGAACTTAATGAAGTATGTCATAACTTCATTTCCTTTAATAATATTTTAAAGATTTAATCTATTCAAATCTTGTCTTGTAGTCTCATCTATGTGATGAACTTTTGAAACTGATTATAACTTGAACGGTGGTAGTTCAAGTAGTATTGGGAAAGATATAAGTATATTGGGGTATTTGGTAACTTCATCTTTTAAACTTATATCTAATTAATAATTGTCTTATGAATAACAAAGATTTTCAGAAAAACGTTGAGACAAGGTTAGATATATGAGATCACCTTGCAACGATATTTTTTTTATACAGTTATACACTGGGACTTTGTGTATATTATGCATGGAAGAGGACTTCCAATATTTTGAAAAGTATATATGTATATATACTGAATATTTTGCGACTTCATCGCATTAAGTTATCAACTTGGTTCATTTCTTTTGATCAAGACTTTCATGAGTATTATGAGTAGGCTCATATATTGTTAATCATTATATATATTATTTTGGTGGGCTTGCGGCTCACCCTTGCTTTCTTCTTTCATCACACAACATCAGATAGATAAGATGAACAGGACCAAGCTCCCAATTCGCAAGCGGATAGGAAATGTTCCGCAGCTTTCTGGGAGCGTTGAGGCAGCTGTAGCTGAGGTAGGAGCTACCAATAGGCTAGGCTTTCAACTTCTAATGTACCAGATTTATGTATATTTATGAATTGTAATAATGGCAAAGAAATGTAAATTTATTCAGAAAACCTTTTAAGGTGTATTGGCAGATAATTGTGGAATAAAATGACTTGTGGTTATTTTTGGATGTTCATCTCTGAGACTATAACATGTGGTGTGTGTGTTTATTGTGGGGTCACAGTACAGAGTAGTTGAGTAATTATTAAGATTGGGTGTTATAAAGGGAAATGGAACTCGTGACAACCCGGATCCCCGACCCCGGATTTGGGGGTGTTACAATGGGTAAGCTCGGTGTAGTGTGTGCCTAAAAAAGGAGGAATTACAGTTGTAGCTAATGAGAAGAATGAGCTTATCCCTACTATGATAGTCACAGGGTGGAGAGTATGCATGGATTATCGGAAGTTGAATAAAGCCACCAGAAAGATCATTTTTCGCTTCCATTCATCGATCAAATTTTTGATGTGTTGGCTGGTCATGAGTATTACTTCCTTCTGGATGGGTACTCAGGTTATAATCAGATTTGTATCGCCCCAGAAGATCCGGAGAAGACCACTTTTACTTGTCCTTTTGGCACTCTCGCTTTCCGCCGAGTTTCTTTCGGGCTCTGTGGTGCACCTGCTACTTTTCAGAGATGCATGATGGTCATATTCTCTAACATAATTGCTACAAACGTGAAGGTGTTCATGGATGATTTTTCCATTTTCGGATCTTCTTATGATGAGTGCTTGAAGAGCTTAGTGCTGAAAAGGTGCGTTGAGACCAATCTGGTGCTTAACTGGGAAAAATGTCACTTCATGATGCAACTAGGTGTCATTCTTGGACACAAGGTATCTAGCAAGGGGCTGGAAGTGGATAAGGAGAAAGTGGAGACTATCGAAAATCTTCCTCCACCAATCTCAGTTAAAGGAATCCGCAGTTTTCTTGGTCATGCGGGTTTTTATCGGCGATTCATTAAAGAATTCTCCAAAATTTCTAAACCCTTGTGCAATTTGTTGGAGAACGATGTTCCCTTCAAATTTGATGAAGAATGTTTAGCTGTTTTCGAGATTTTGAAAAAGAAGTTGACTACATCACCTGTTATTACTGCACCTGATTGGGTTGAGCCTTTTGAGATGATGTGTGATGCTAGCGACTATGCAGTGGGAGCTGTTCTCGATCAGAAAAAGAAGAATATTTTTTATGTGATTTACTATGCTAGTAAAACCCTTAATGATGCTCAGCTAAATTACACGACTACGGAGAAGGAGCTTTTGGCTATTATTTACGGGTTCGAGAAATTTAGATCTTACTTGCTTGGGACAAAGGTGACGGTTTACACTGATCATGCATTTAATACCCCGATATATTTATTTGATTATCTAATTAGTAAAATAAATATTATATTAATTAGGTGTTTAGTTATATATTTTTTTGTTCTAGAAACATCTAGAATTTAGTTATGAAGTCCTAATCAAATTCAATGAAAATCTCGATAAGGACGGTTGGTTTATTAGATATAATTTCTAGAACCTTCTATTAAATAGGTTAGCATATCTTGATAGCTTTATAAATTAGGGGATTATCTCCTTATGCAAGAGTAAAGACATATAGTGCCTAGGTTTTGGTTTTGGAGAGGTATCACAAGTGCGTATCAATTATATTATTATATTATTTATTTACCCGTTGTGATATCCGATTAGTAAATATATATTTCTACTCCTGTTGAACTGTGCAGTGGCTATATTTGCAAGGTCATAAACTTTAGGTGTCCAGTATTTGCTTGTTTATATACTAAAGCTATGAATGGATTTATTTTCTTATATTATATTATAGTTGATAGTTGATCATTGGTAGCCTCATATAGTAGTTATTCAATATTTTAAGTATTTATAATTTCAGGCACTCATCCAGCTTACTATGTTTGGGTCTTTGAACTGAAACCAAGCAAGGGGTAAGTTTTTTTTTGTTTTGTTATTTTATTATCCAGGTTTAGATATAATTGTATATTTTTCTTTCCACGTTAATTTATTTATTTTCGTATGTACGTGTCTTTCACAATATCCTAACACTTTATAATTGCCGATGTGTTTGTTTATCATTTTATAAGTATTAATGGCCTTTGTGTGCTTAGTGGAATAATTCTTATTTATTTTTTTTCTTATCATTCTCCAACTTACAATTTTTAAAAATTTTAATATTATTATCAATATCATTTAATCGTGGTTATCGATAAGTATTCATGTAGTATATAATGTGTTTGTTAGTGCTAGCGTCATCATTTTTTATAAAAATTTGGGATCAAGTTTATATGGTACATTGAGTGTACAGGCATATTCAAGTAACGAAATTAAGCCATTTCATGCAATTGTTATGCTGGCTCTTTATGGCAATAATAATATTCAATTCCTTGTTTCTAAGTTAGTTAATCAAATTTTATTGTTTTTATGTCTTGTTTCTCTAATAGGTGGGGCTACTTTAAATTATTTTGTGTCTCCTACAAGGTATAATTTTTAACCATTATTATAGCTAATGATATATATTATGACTATAAGTATTGGCACTAACTATGCTTATTTTTATTGAATTATTAATAAAGCATGTTCCTTTTAAATTGTGCCATTATATTATTTTCTAGTGAGTGGGTGACTATACCAGCCACGGTTTGCTAATTATTAATAGTTGTTGATTTTAATTTGATATTGATTTTGTTAGCTAATAATTACATAACTATTCTTATGACTAGTTTATAAGTTATTACTCGTAAATGAGTCATAGTTTTCAAAAATCACATACTTGAGTTTCGTGTAGGAATCTGGTTGGTTAGGTCATACAAGTTGATCATAGTATTATTTTATTAATATTTGTGTGACTATTAAATACCTTCCTGTAATAATTAGTTTATTATATATATATATATAAGTATGCTTTAATTAGTATTAATATTTGGTTATAAAATTTCATTTTAGATTTAAGTAGAGGCTACTAGCGGAACACCCGATTTCTGATATTATAAAGTTAGCTCAATATTAATATCAGGTACGAATTTCTTATTTTTCTCTCCTTTTCAAATAATAAAATATTCGTTAATTTATTATTAATTTGTTTTTTTTAATTGGGAGCTTATTTTACTCAACGTGTACCTAATTGTACGCATCCTAATTTTCGTTTCGAATTCCCTATTTTTGAGTATACTGTTGCCTTGACTCGTTTATATTGTTATTTCACATTTTTCTTGAGACATTATTTTATTTTGTTTTATTTCGTGCAACGAGTCAAGTAACCTTTGGAACCTTATTATTGGGCTCTTAGACCGATCTGTGTGGGTTAATCACGGACAATGTTCACACGGAGTTCGGAGTAAAGGTGAACTAGGCACCAACTTGTATCAGTGGTGAATATACGAGCGCGTCTCTGGGGTATGAGATGTGATAGATCATGATCGTTATTATATTGTTGTGATGTATTTTACATTCCTTATTTCTTCTTCTGGATTACCGAGGAAGGAACCAATCTCATGCGCACACACACACAAGTTATAGCCTTAGAAATGATGTACAAAATGTAATCTTCTTTTATTACACTCAAATGTACTTTACAGGATCACAAAAAATTATTCATAACCTCTACATGAAGTTACAATAATTACGACCGATATCTTATACATATCTGATACTCTTGCCCACCTGAGACAAAGCTGTCAGGGATTCTCCCCATGACTGCAAGCGACTAAGTCCCACACCGGTATACTGGTTATCTGTTGTGTTGTGTCTTTTTAAAAAAAAGCAAGAGTGAGCTATAATGCCCAGTATAATAATGTACAGTATGAAATGACTGTATGATAAACTCAAGTAAAACGTCATATATGATAAATATGTTTTTTTCAAAAATAGTTTCCCTTGGTGATACACACCTTCTTTTGAAAACAATTCTTTAGTGGATTTATGATCTTGCGAATACCTTAATGGTAAACCCAGCACTAAGCTTAGCTTACGGTATTGCATCACAATTCCAGTTGGAAGAATAGGACATTAATTGGAGCCGCCACATGCGATGATCAGTCATACTACGGGAAAATAGTAACCTTTTCTACTTGTAGAAGGATGACACTTTCGTATCCCGGTTATCACCCTTGCCGCATTCGAGCTACGTGTCCCATTTTTGGGTATACACATACTTCAGAAGTTCCTGAGTACACAGAGTACCTTCGCCCGCGGCACCTTTGGTAGTCCACCAAGCACACATAGTACTAGAGTCTACCCCACCCTTTGTCCTTTAACAGAATTCTATCATATCTTGAGAACTCGAACCACATTGAAGTTCCCCCAAGCGTTTTGCTTGTTGATTGAAACATCTTGTTTTATTTGCGTATATATATATGTATACGTACTTCCGAATTTTTCGGAGGAAGTACTAAGGATGTGAGTTGACCGTTGTCAACAGATAATTAAATAAGGGGCAGTTTTTTTTTGAAACTATATTCAAAATATTTAAAATAAGTCGAGAAAATATTCTCCGACGATCTGAAATTATTCGAATGATTTTCCGAAAATCAGAAAGTATTTTAAATCAGGTTTTATGATTTTTAAATCATAAATAAATCATTAAATACATAATTAATAATTAAATATTAATCGTTAAATAATTAAACCTCAAATAGTTATATTTTAAAAGAGTATTGAAATAATATTCCTCAACTTATTTATGTTTAAATAATTTAAAGTAATCTTTAATAATTGGTCGAGTTTGAAATGAATAATCGTTGGAGAATACTTCTCCTATATTAAATTAATAACTGATATAATATTCGTTGTTCAAGTAAAATAGGGTTGAGGGAATACGATCTTTGGGAATCGTTTTAATAAAAGTTCGAGGTATATAATGTTTTGAAAATGGACATCGAGTCCCTTGGAATAAAATAAGTACGGACTTTTATTGGTCCAAAACATCTCCGGGATGATTCCCGAGTTTATACTTTATAAAAATTGACCGACTCTCGGTCTTGTAACTTATATATCACGCTCTACTATAGCGTTTGTATTCTTAAATAAAACACCTCCGGAATACTTCCGAGTTTTTATAAAATCATACTGACCGATCCTCGGTCTAAAATATACTCCTTATATATACAACGCTACTCTCTAGCGTTATCGATTGAAATTCGGTAATATTCATATACCAAAATCATTATCATATCGTATGATATTATATAACATAATTCGTAAAACATCATAACTATAGCATCATGTATATATCGACATTATTCGAAAACAAACACAACTCAACAGTTTCAAAAAGGTAGGGTTTGAAAACTTGCCAGGAGTCCAAGATACGTTTTCTGACTTCCTCTCGTTCCAGGTTTTCTATTCAACAAATATCATAATTGTAATATCCCATATTTTCAGATATTATTTTTATAATTATTTGGAATTGTTTATGTGATTTTATGTGAATTTTGGTGAATTATCTGATAAGTGGAATTGATGTTTGGGTGTTTAGATGTGATATTATTTGAGTATTTGAATTTTTATATGTCCAGAATAAAATATAGATAATTGTGATATTTTTCTGGTAATTTTTGGACTGTTAGATGATTTTATATTAATTTATGAATTATTAATTATTTTCTGAATAATCACCAAAATTATTTTATAAAGCCGGGAATCGTCCGACTTCAACCGTTTTGCATTTTTACAACCCGAAACTCTTCCGAAAACTCCTTCCTAACCTAATCTGGTAATTCCGGATTACGGTTTGACCCGTACGCGTCCCGGCGTACAATTTTCGATACGCTAATCATTTTATAGATCGATAAAAAAAATCCCTATTCTCAAAAGGCGAGATATTATAACCTTATTTTCGTATAAAGTGTTTTATAGGAAGTTCTGTTTTGATAATTATCCAAATATGATACGTGTTACGTGTTTAAAATGTATTTATATGAATCGATCCGTAATTTATACGCGTGGTTACTTGCGTTACTCGTTTTATGTGAGTCTGGTTGTGTTTTATAGATATTCGGGGATTTCTGTTAATTTAGGAATCGTCTCTGTGTTTTAAAAATTAACGAACCAGGACCCACCGGGACGTCAAACCCTACAAAATTCGTGTTTTTATTTATATAAAATCAATCGTATTTCAAATACCCAGTATTTCTACAATTTTGAAATATTCGTAATTTTTGGGGAATTTTGATACGAATTTTACATTTTACTGTTTTTAAAATTATTCCCCGTAATTATAATTTTTGGACTTAATTATTTTAATTATGGGAATAAAAACACCCTTAATTGATTTTAGGGGTATTTATTTTCCAAAAATATAAATAGCTACAGAATTTCCATTTTATTGATTTTTTTTAGAAAATTTCAGAAAAATAGAAAAGCCAAGAACAAGTTCTTGGGGGTGAAAATCCGTTCCTAAACTTTATTTCATGATTTCTGGAGCTACAGATCATGGTTTTTGATGCTCTATACACCAAATCGAAGCTTGTAAAGAGCCCTTCAATTTGATACTGATATCATCGAGTAAGGTTCAATATTCTGCAAAATCGTTTTAATCATGTTTATCGGATTTCGGGGTCCTTTGTTTCTGTTATGTTTTGATTAATTTTGATGTTATAATTAGTTTCAGCATAGTGTTTACAATCGATTCGAATCATTTTTAGTGATGTTTTAGATTGGAAATTGATAAGTCGAGTTTTAGTTTTAAACTCGTTTTTGTTTTTGATTTTCTGGATTAATCGTGCCTGGGTTATCAATTTTGATTATGTGATTGAATTGGTGGAAGTTTTAGCTTTAAATTCATATATTATTCGTTATTTTTGGTGCTGGATTGGTCGATTTTCACTGTTTCGCCGGAATAAGAGCTCGGGTCGCCGGTTTTCATGGCTTCCCAGCCGGCGATGTCGCTTCCGAGGGGTGTGTGGACTGTTGTAGGTCGAATTAAATGATTGAAGGTGTGTAAGATTTGGTTGGGGCGAAAAAATGTGCAGAATCGAGGTGATTGGGAAGGGAGTGGACAGCCGGAACCTGACCGGAGTTCGGGCTCGCCGACCGGAATCTGGAAAACCCAGATTCCCGGCGGCTTGTTCTTGTGCTCTGGTGACCCGACCCGGTTGGGTTTAATCCTGACCCGGGTTCAATCTATTTTTCCCCAATTGCAATTTTAGAAATCTGTTTGTACATATTTTCTTTTAAAAATAATTCAAAATTCATTTCTGTTTTTAAAAATCATTTACTTTTAATTTTAAAAAAATCATTATTTTAATTCTGAAAATTTATTTTTAATTTAAAAATAAATCCAAATTATTTAGTTAATTAATTTTAGTTGATAATTAATTATTTAATTAGTCAATTAATTTAAATATTAATTGATTAATTAATTTAATTAGTTATTAATTAATTTTAATTGATTATTTAATTAGATTTAATTATTTATTTTTGATTTAGAAATTCCGAAAAATAGTTTCGAGTTTTAAAATATTATTTTAAATTATTTTCCAGGCCCGATAATTTTTATAAAATTATTTTCGGGTGTTCGAGCCTTATTATTTAGTTATTAAATGATTCGGAGATCCGTTTTTATTCTGAAAAATGTTCAAAAATTCATAATAAATCAACCGTTTGTCCGTTTAATACGAAACGAACGTGTACAAACTCAGAAAAATATTCCGCTTTCAATAAAAATACTTTCGAGACCCAAATTCTTTTGTTTCGAAATGTCGCTTGTTTTGCAAGTTAGTTCTGAGTTGCTTATTTATCTAAAAGTCATATTTTTGACCAGATGTCACTTTTAAGCGTACCGAGTCGAACCTTTTGACGAACCGAGTTATATGTGATGTGAATTATGTGATACGTGGATTATGTGATTACGTGCAATGTGAATTATGTGCGTACATGGGTCAAGATTCCTGTATTTGTCTGTCATAATTATGTGTGGGCTATCGTATGGGTAGACGATAGGATTTTGACGCGCAGTTCGTCGAGTAATTATCATTTAGACAATTAAAGTTGTATCTTTTAATTATAGATGCGGATCAGTCGAGTTGATCAGGACAAGACGTTGGATAAAGAATGAGATGGAATGGTATTGGGCATCTGGCTTCTAGCAATCGCAGGAGCAGCATATCAGTCAAGTGTTGAAAAGAAGGACGGTGATGTTTTAAGACAGAATTTCAGAATAGATGCGTCTTTGCGAGTGTGACTAACTACTAAAACCCAAAGGCAAGTACCCCTGACTTCACTTATCATTCAAGTGACATTTAATTCGATTCATATTATGCAAGTATCCCTATCATCACTTATTGTTCAAGTGATATTTATTTTAAATCTTATCATGCAAGTGTTGCTTTTCCTATTCTCAGTTTAGAATCGATAAATGTTTTACATATCGCTGAATTATCATGCAAATATTCTTCTGCTATTCTATGTTCAGAATAGCTAAGTGATTTTACTTATCAACTTATTGGATTTACAAATGTTTTGGATTTTGAGAAAGATGACGTTGTTTTGGTTTTTCTACCCAAGTAAATGGGGGAATAAAAGTTTTTAAGGGTGTCGAGTATTATGACCCCTCTCAATAAAATGTTTTTAAGATTTGATGGTTGCGTAAGAGGCCGTGGCGGCGGTCCAGTGTGAGCTATGTGTTATACAGGATATAACACCTTGATAGGCCGATATGTGCCTTGGGTGCCCCTTTGTTTAGTTGGATATGCTTCGGCATACCGGTGTTGCTCCGCGGCTGATCACCGGTGGCAACACACCGTCGTTCGAGGATTCCAATCTAAATTATGATATTGTTTTGATATTCATAGAATAAATGATTTATCAACTGTTTCAGTTTTGGATTAACGGTGAAATGCAGTTTTGATTCAGATTCTGATTTATGCTGATACTTATGTTGTTGTTAAATATCAAATGTGGTATTAGTACAGATGATTGGGGTTGACTTCAGTATGGAATGTTGTTAGCATCAAAGTTCGTATTGATATCTAATTTGATATGACAACAAAATAAGTATTAATCTCAAGAGTTTGGTTTTGAGTAAAGTTTATGATTCAATCCATAATCATTGTTTCATGTTATTGTGGTTTACGATATTTCCGTAAACACTGTTTTACGAGTTTTATTCTCGTTATGATTCAAAGTATTGCTGAAGCACGTCGCTGGAAAATATAAAAAGGGTTTTTGAATACAATTAAGGAATCAATTCTGGGGTTCCACTACTATAATTTTATGATTCAGCAATTATGATTTTTAAATGTTCTGCGCTGATGCAGATGTCGGTTTTATATCAAAACGACCCTATATATGTTATAATTAACTTGCTGAGCATTTCTTCCGCTCATACTTGCCTGTTTTTAAATTTAACCTCCAGTGAGGATTAGCTTGCGCTATTTAGCTGCGAAATTCGAGGAAGCAAAGAAGAAGCTCTTGGAAGGTGGTTGGTCCAGGGTTTGCGGACTAGTGTAAGTTTTATTGTGTAAAGTTATTTATATTAGATTATATTATAGTTGTATATTTTATTTGGGCCTAGTATACTTCATTTCGAAGTTATACTAGTGGGTTTAGTTTTGAGTTGGAATTTATTGAAAAGAGTTTTAAAAGAAAGAGAAAAATTTATTATGGAATTTGGATATCTTGTTTCTAGAACTGTAACCTTAAAAGATCTTGGAGTAGTTTGGGGTCATTTATGATAATCATCTTCCGCTGGCATTTATTTATTGATTTAACAGGTTATTTTGGATTGAGATTTCATAGTGACGACCAAATCCGCTGACCCCGGATTTGGGGGCGTTACAGGTTGGTATCAGAGCTGAGGTTATAGTAAACTAGAAACGAGAGTGTGTAGGAGTGTGTATAGCTATGTGAGGATGTTTGAGCTCATATCGAGTTCCTGTTGGACTATTGGATATAGTACCAACGAGTAAGCTAAGATAGGCGCATTCATTCGAGATGGCTGTGTTGAGCTGGATGGAACTCCGGGAAACTGCAAACTTATATGGTGGAATCTTCCGAGACTACAATTCGACGACGATGAAGATTATCGATATCTTGTGAACATGAAGAAGTGTCTAGAATTGTGTGACGAGTTAACAGAAGAATTCAAACAGAAGATAAATATTAAGACTTTGGTAATACCTTCTCTTTCTATAATTTCTTTTGACATCTCTCAAAAAGAAGTAATTGTTAGAGGATATATTCCCTAACACTCATTTTCAATCCTATCTGTGTTTTAAATGTGCCAGAGGCTGTCATGAAGCCTATTTTTCAGGTTTTGATAGCTCTGTCAAGTTATGATAATTAATTCCACTTTTCTTATTTGGTGAATAGTTTCTTGATAATGTGACGCCACTTGCTCATTTGGTGTAAGAATTTTTGTTCTCTGGATTTCATTTCCTTCAGAAATATCAGCTTTGAAATCTTTTCAGTTTATTCATTTGATTTTGAATTCCTTTGACATTCTTTTATTCTGACTGAGATGAACAACCTTAACTATAAGGGACACAAGGTATATCTGTCTGTGTGATAGGAGTTGGATGGGACGCCATCACTTGTGTGTATTGTGAATACATGAAGGTTAACAACCTTTAGTAGTGTCTTAATTTGGACACGCAATACCAAGTTCGTTTGATCATATTGATCTCTCAGTTATTCTTTTATTTCAACAATACTTTTTCTCAAATTCAGATTTTGGTTCCGTTATGGTATCAAATTCTTTTCTTTTTGAAATTCCATGATTTTGTCATCCCAAACATTCGAAGGTATGCCAATCAAGTTAAGCTGAGTTATCCTGGTCAAGTCAAAGCAGGGTTATGTAACGAGATTACCAAGAACAACAGTGGACTGCGATGCGGTTATAATATTAGTGGCATATACCGAAGTCAATCTGTTTCTTTATTTCTCTCTTTATCTATCTTTCTTTTCTTCCCTCTATCTTTCTCTCTATTCTTCTTTCTCGCAATCAGTAAAGCGATTCTATTGAGAAATTGGTCAAAAGAGGTGAATGGAACAGTGGTGCACGGTGAAGCTCCTATAAAAGTTTTATTATACAAAGAATACAAGATTTATTTGAGATTATGGAAAATTGAGGTTATTTGGAAATGGAAAGTTGGTTAGAAAACCCTAAGTGCTGTCTTCTGCTGATTTCGAGGACGGAATCCTTATAAGGAGGGTAGATTGTAATATCCCATATTTTCAGATATTATTTTTATAATTATTTGGAATTGTTTATGTGATTTTATGTGAATTTTGGTGAATTATCTGATAAGTGGAATTGATGTTTGGGTGTTTAGATGTGATATTATTTGAGTATTTGAATTTTTATATGTCCAGAATAAAATATAGATAATTGTGATATTTTTCTGGTAATTTTTGGACTGTTAGATGATTTTATATTAATTTATGAATTATTAATTATTTTCTGAATAATCACCAAAATTATTTTATAAAGCCGGGAATCGTCCGACTTCAACCGTTTTGCATTTTTACAACCCGAAACTCTTCCGAAAACTCCTTCCTAACCTAATCTGGTAATTCCGGATTACGGTTTGACCCGTACGCGTCCCGACGTACAATTTTCGATACGCTAATCATTTTATAGATCGATAAAAAAAATCCCTATTCTCAAAAGGCGAGATATTATAACCTTATTTTCGTATAAAGTGTTTTATAGGAAGTTCTGTTTTGATAATTATCCAAATATGATACGTGTTACGTGTTTAAAATGTATTTATATGAATCGATCCGTAATTTATACGCGTGGTTACTTGCGTTACTCGTTTTATGTGAGTCTGGTTGTGTTTTATAGATATTCGGGGATTTCTGTTAATTTAGGAATCGTCTCTGTGTTTTAAAAATTAACGAACCAGGACCCACCGGGACGTCAAACCCTACAAAATTCGTGTTGTTATTTATATAAAATCAATCGTATTTCAAATACCCAGTATTTCTACAATTTTGAAATATTCGTAATTTTTGGGGAATTTTGATACGAATTTTACATTTTACTGTTTTTAAAATTATTCCCCGTAATTATAATTTTGGGACTTAATTATTTTAATTATGGGAATAAAAACACCCTTAATTGATTTTAGGGGTATTTATTTTCCAAAAATATAAATAGCTGCAGAATTTCCATTTTATTGATTTTTTTTAGAAAATTTCAGAAAAATAGAAAAGCCAAGAACAAGTTCTTGGGGGTGAAAATCCGTTCCTAAACTTTATTTCATGATTTCTGGAGCTACAGATCATGGTTTTTGATGCTCTATACACCAAATCGAAGCTCGTAAAGAGCCCTTCAATTTGATACTGATATCATCGAGTAAGGTTCAATATTCTGCAAAATCGTTTTAATCATGTTTATCGGATTTCGGGGTCCTTTGTTTCTGTTATGTTTTGATTAATTTTGATGTTATAATTAGTTTCAGCATAGTGTTTACAATCGATTCGAATCATTTTTAGTGATGTTTTAGATTGGAAATTGATAAGTCGAGTTTTAGTTTTAAACTCGTTTTTGTTTTTGATTTTCTGGATTAATCGTGCCTGGGTTATCAATTTTGATTATGTGATTGAATTGGTGGGAGTTTTAGCTTTAAATTCATATATTATTCGTTATTTTTGGTGCTGGATTGGTCGATTTTCACTGTTTCGCCGGAATAAGAGCTCGGGTCGCCGGTTTTCATGGCTTCCCAGCCGGCGATGTCGCTTCCCAGGGGTGTGTGGACTGTTGTAGGTCGAATTAAATGATTGAAGGTGTGTAAGATTTGGTTGGGGCGAAAAAACGTGCAGAATCGAGGTGATTGGGAAGGGAGTGGACAGCCGGAACCTGACCGGAGTTCGGGCTCGCCGGCCGGAATCTGGAAAACCCAGATTCCCGGCGGCTTGTTCTTGAGCTCCGGTGACCCGACCCGGTTGGGTTTAATCCTGACCCGGGTTCAATCTATTTTTCCCCAATTGCAATTTTAGAAATCTGTTTGTACATATTTTCTTTTAAAAATAATTCAAAATTCATTTCTGTTTTTAAAAATCATTTACTTTTAATTTTAAAAAAATCATTATTTTAATTCTGAAAATTTATTTTTAATTTAAAAATAAATCCAAATTATTTAGTTAATTAATTTTAGTTGATAATTAATTATTTAATTAGTCAATTAATTTAAATATTAATTGATTAATTAATTTAATTAGTTATTAATTAATTTTAATTGATTATTTAATTAGATTTAATTATTTATTTTTGATTTAGAAATTCCGAAAAATAGTTTCGAGTTTTAAAATATTATTTTAAATTATTTTCCAGGCCCGATAATTTTTATAAAATTATTTTCGGGTGTTCGAGCCTTATTATTTAGTTATTAAATGATTCGGAGATCCGTTTTTATTCTGAAAAATGTTCAAAAATTCATAATAAATCAACCGTTTGTCCGTTTAATACGAAACGAACGCGTACAAACTCAGAAAAATATTCCGCTTTCAATAAAAATACTTTCGAGACCCAAATTCTTTTGTTTCGAAATGTCGCTTGTTTTGCAAGTTAGTTCTGAGTTGCTTATTTATCTAAAAGTCATATTTTTGACCAGATGTCACTTTTAAGCGTACCGAGTCGAACCTTTTGACGAACCGAGTTATATGTGATGTGAATTATGTGATACGTGGATTATGTGATTACGTGCAATGTGAATTATGTGCGTACATGGGTCAAGATTCCTGTATTTGTCTGTCATAATTATGTGTCGGCTATCGTATGGGTAGACGATAGGATTTTGACGCGCAGTTCGTCGAGTAATTATCATTTAGACAATTAAAGTTGTATCTTTTAATTATAGATGCGGATCAGTCGAGTTGATCAGGATAAGACGTTGGATAAAGAATGAGATGGAATGGTATTGGGCATCTGGCTTCTAGCAATCGCAGGAGCAGCATATCAGTCAAGTGTTGAAAAGAAGGACGGTGATGTTTTAAGACAGAATTTCAGAATAGATGCGTCTTTGCGAGTGTGACTAACTACTAAAACCCAAAGGCAAGTACCCCTGACTTCACTTATCATTCAAGTGACATTTAATTCGATTCATATTATGCAAGTATCCCTATCATCACTTATTGTTCAAGTGATATTTATTTTAAATCTTATCATGCAAGTGTTGCTTTTCCTATTCTCAGTTTAGAATCGATAAATGTTTTACATATCGCTGAATTATCATGCAAATATTCTTCTGCTATTCTATGTTCAGAATAGCTAAGTGATTTTACTTATCAACTTATTGGATTTACAAATGTTTTGGATTTTGAGAAAGATGACGTTGTTTTGGTTTTTCTACCCAAGTAAATGGGGGAATAAAAGTTTTTAAGGGTGTCGAGTATTATGACCCCTCTCAATAAAATGTTTTTAAGATTGGATGGTTGCGTAAGAGGCCGTGGCGGCGGTCCAGTGTGAGCTATGTGTTATACAGGATATAACACCTTGCTAGGCCGATATGTGCCTTGGGTGCCCCTTTGTTTAGTTGGATATGCTTCGGCATACCGGTGTTGCTCCGCGGCTGATCACCGGCGGCAACACACCGTCGTTCGAGGATTCCAATCTAAATTATGATATTGTTTTGATATTCATAGAATAAATGATTTATCAACTGTTTCTGTTTTGGATTAACGGTGAAATGCAGTTTTGATTCAGATTCTGATTTATGCTGATACTTATGTTGTTGTTAAATATCAAATGTGGTATTAGTACAGATGATTGGGGTTGACTTCAGTATGGAATGTTGTTAGCATCAAAGTTCGTATTGATATCTAATTTGATATGACAACAAAATAAGTATTAATCTCAAGAGTTTGGTTTTGAGTAAAGTTTATGATTCAATCCATAATCATTGTTTCATGTTATTGTGGTTTACGATATTTCCGTAAACACTGTTTTACGAGTTTTATTCTCGTTATGATTCAAAGTATTGCTGAAGCACGTCGCTGGAAAATATAAAAAGGGTTTTTGAATACAATTAAGGAATCAATTCTGGGGTTCCACTACTATAATTTTATGATTCAGCAATTATGATTTTTAAATGTTCTGCGCTGATGCAGATGTCGGTTTTATATCAAAACGACCCTATATATGTTATAATTAACTTGCTGAGCATTTCTTCCGCTCATACTTGCCTGTTTTTAAATTTAACCTCCAGTGAGGATTAGCTTGCGCTATTTAGCTGCGAAATTCGAGGAAGCAAAGAAGAAGCTCTTGGAAGGTGGTTGGTCCAGGGTTTGCGGACTAGTGTAAGTTTTATTGTGTAAAGTTATTTATATTAGATTATATTATAGTTGTATATTTTATTTGGGCCTAGTATACTTCATTTCGAAGTTATACTAGTGGGTTTAGTTTTGAGTTGGAATTTATTGAAAAGAGTTTTAAAAGAAAGAGAAAAATTTATTATGGAATTTGGATATCTTGTTTCTAGAACTGTAACCTTAAAAGATCTTGGAGTAGTTTGGGGTCATTTATGATAATTATCTTCCGCTGGCATTTATTTATTGATTTAACAGGTTATTTTGGATTGAGATTTCATAGTGACGACCAAATCCGCTGACCCCGGATTTGGGGGCGTTACAATAATCCTAATCAGTATTCCTACTCTCATCACCAACTTATATTCTAATTAGTTCAATACTTCATAATTTTCAATATTCGCCCGACTCGAAATAAGTATCAATCGTTGGTCGAAACGGACGGTCAAAGTAGTCTTTTAGAGTTGACTTTACCGAATGTTACTATTACGCGACTCGCACTCTATTATTTTTAATAAACCGTAAAATTAATATTTTAATACAAAACCACCTCGAGGAGCTTCTTAAGTTCTTGTAATATTTATACTAAAAGTTTCATTTTGATAAAATGAATTTAATTAGGTGAAACGCATTTCAAAAGTTCGGTCAACTACGGAGTTTTACTATTCAAACCGCTTTCACTAAAACATTGATATCTCTCAAAATGTTAACTCAATTGATGCACCGTTTTCTCGTGCGTGATCTAGACAAAATTTATAACACATCATTTAAAAATAGTTTTCTGGTAACAGGGGTAAAAATCCCGAAGTGGTAGTTTCCTAACAGGGGTTTATTTTTGACATTCGTACTCTGCGCGATCTCGGCTCCGACATTTTTATAAAATTGAAAAATCAACATTTTTACTTGAAATTTTTATGGAATCTAATAAACCTTATTTACTACTCTCTGTAAAAATTTCATGATTTTTAAATATATTTAAATTGATCATTTATATTTACAAAGTTCATAATTTGTAGCCGTTTTGTTACGTAAATCCCTTTTACTAAAACGGTCATAACTTTTGATCCGTAAATCGGAATCAAGAGATTCAAGCGCCTAAATGATCCTCGTAACATTGTATATAATAATCAAGTCTCAATTTTCAGAAAACTATAGTTTATACATTTTGGAACTTCTGCAGAAACTTAAGTTGAGTTTTGTTCATTTTAACGAGGTTATAATTACGATACGAGTTTTGTTTACGTCTTAAATCATTATACCACCATCAAAAACCATCAAATCATCATCTCAACACTAACTCCTCTCAAGAAAATCATGTTCTTAAGGCAACAATCATCAACCTTAAAACTAATCAACTAAACATCAAGATAATATGAAATTAATCATCAAAACCATACTTATATCCAAGATCCTTACTTTTCTTGAAACTTAAAACTTAAACAAAGTTTGGATGAATGTTTATACCTTCCTTGAAGCTTTTTAATACTTAATAATGTCCTAAGATCCTTGATGAAGCCTTGCTCTAGCTTTAGGAGCCTTAAACTTTCATGAAAAATCAAGAAAACAAGTAAGTGATTTTCGGAGTTACTATTCACCACCAATTTTGAGCAAGGATTTGACTATGCTATATTAATTCAATGACCATGAAATTTTTCACGTACCTTGTATATGGTATGAGGAAGCTTTGGTTAAAATTTGGTGATTTTTGAATGAATAGATCATGAGATATGAATTTTTCTTCCCATAGTGTTCTTGGAAATCAGCATTGGGTTTTTGGAGAGAGAGAGAATTTCCTTGCTTGCTTCTTGGAAATGTGGTGGAAATAGGCTTTTGTGACTTTAGAAAGTGTGTAGTACAAGATGCATCTCATTTTCAAAGGCTAGGCTTAGCTAGGTATCTCATTTGTCAAAGCTTGCATGATAAATTTATTAATTTATGTTTATCAAAGCTCCTTGAATTTATGTTTATCAAAATTTGTTATTTATTAATTTTTGTAACTAGCTTCCAAATTTATTACTTGTTGAATAAATATATAAAATACTTAATTCCCTAGGTTATTACTTGATTTTTTCATCCTACATTATCTCGCTTTCGTTCACGTACGTTTAAATTAATTCCCGTAAATGCTACGTGGAAGAATTCCACTAATCGTGAATTATTACCATTTCCAGTGCTCATACTTGGTTATGAGTTATGAAATTATAATTCTCAAGATTTTCTTGGTCGTAGTATAATTCTCTTATTCCTCGATGGCTCGTAAAATAATAACATTTGGACTATTGGTTTTCTTCGAAAACTCGCGACTCTTACATACACTCTATTAGTACGTATAACCACAATATAAACTCGGAAACTTAAATTAAGCACTCGTATATGGCGTGGTCGCAAATTTTTTTAATAAATCGCAAGGTTACTATTCCTAAAGGTCTTTTACTGACATCAAAAATTTGGGTTCTTACAGTCTTCCCCCCTTAAAAGGATTCCGTCCCGGAATCAGTTTAGAAACAAGCAGGGATATGCTTCTCACATGACAACCTCGAGTTTTCACGTTGACTTTGCAGTATTTGATCTCTTCAAAAAAGTTTTACTCCTCCGTCAAATATATTTCAGAATACTTGTTATTGTAGATCTATGATCTCTACACGTTCCACATACGCTAAGTCTGGCTGCAAGTTTATTAGCTCATTTTTAATCGTATGTCTGGCTTTGACGGTTAAATTTCCTAACCTCGATTCGTGGTACTCGTTATAAACTTGGCAACCGTTTGATGATGGTGCTAATTTATAAGTCAACTTTCTTAGTCCTTTACTTCTTCAACCGATCCAATAAATCTTGGGTTCAACATTTCTTTCCCTTTCGAATCTCATCACTCCCTCCTCGGGAGGCACTTTCAACAATATTTGGTCTATTACTTCGTAGTTTCTGTCTTTATAGTTCTGGTCCGCATATCTCTATTGTTCATCCTGGGTTGCCACTAGCCGGGTTCTGATAAGTTCTAGGAATTTCTTTGGTCTGTTGACTCAACTATGGTCCAATATCCTCCGCTTACCAATTTCTTCTTAACCTAAGAGAGAAAAATTCTTTCTTCCGTACAAAGCTTTGTAGCCGTTCCAATGCACACATGATAACTCGTTATTGTCGGTAATTCGATTAACGTCAACTGGTCGCTTCATTTCCCTTAAAATATGTAATATGGACGATTAGCACATCTTCTAGTGTTTAGAATCATCCTTCAACTTATTCGTTTCCCCCTCTATCGCTCCTACTAGTGCTAGAGTTTCGTTCCCTAACATTTTCCCATTTTAGCGCATCATCTCTGTCGATTATTTTATGTAAGAAGTTCTCATCGCATTTCTACACGCTCTTCTCATATTACACGCTTAGCGTCAGATTTAGCATTTCTTCCCGTAGTAACGTAAGGCACGTCGGGTCCTGTTGCCATCTTGAAGGAAGCACCATTTCATATACAATTGATTGACATGTTTTAGGATCGTGGAACGTTCAGCTTCCGTCATCGGTCGGACTTCTTTAATCATTCCCCGTATAATATCTATAGTACTACGATACCTTTTGGGTCGTACTTGTTATTCTCGCTAGCGCCTTAGACGTATTCACGTTTATTGGTACCTGCTACCAGTGGCCTTTATAGGGCGTGTACGATCTTCTTTTCCTTCTATCAGCTCTGACAATAACATCATTCATTCTTTCATGTTGTCCTTCGTAAGGGATATCGGAGACTATTTTTCGTATGCTAGTGTGGTAAGTACATCTACACGAATTATCTGTCAACAATAGGCGATTCCCCAAACCAATCCAAATAAAAGGTAAGCCGCTAGACATATCTTCAATGGTCAGGATAGTCCTCTCATTCTACTTGTCGGTTTGAGAACTCTAAGTCATTCCTCTGTCCATCCTTTTTCACAAAATATCTTGGGAAATAGTCCCGTTAATTAAACCTTGGGTCCTTGCGTGGCGCAGTCATCATATGGTCTCTCTGTCCCATTTATCTCTTCTACGTTCATAACAATTTTTTAAAGTGGACATCTATCGTTTGCATAATAAAATAAGCGGTCTTATTTAATCTATCACTCAAAATCCTCAAATAGCATGACGACTAACTTGGTTCTTGATAATCTTCCTTCAAAATTTGTTATAATTAACTCTTACTCCTATTTGGGTCATCTAAAAGTCATAATTGCCAAAATTTTAATCCTCGCCTTTCCATTTTTTTTTCAACCATGTCAATGACATCCATTGTCATATTCGGTCATTACTAATATCCTCTTAAGTTTCTAGGCATCATTAATTCTTCTTGTTAAGTAAAAAAGGGTTCTCTTCATGTGATCCTTCTCATCAGTTGTTCTGAGAGTTGTCATCCTCAATATATCTTTTCCAACTTAAAGTGTCGGCCACCGCATTGGCCTTTCCTTGATGATAATAGATTTCTCAATCACGGTCCTTGATCAATTTGACCAAAAGTTCTACGCCGTGTCCAGCGTAAGTAAAAAAAATCCAAATTTTCCTCATATGTTAAACTTTTTTTGTCCCGTTCAGTGCGAACCTTATCGCAATTATTCTATATTATCATTAGAATACCTTATGTCACGGTCCTTAAGTCGCATAGACATATCATTATACATCACAAAAAAATCATATTCCTCGAATTCATACATACTTGGTCTTTCCCGAATTCATTAGTACTTATCCCGATAGTGTTTCACAGAAGCGTACCTCATTAATCACGTTGGTATATATATTATGGTCCTTCCAAACCATGTTAAAGATCCTTATGATAATAACTAAATATGGTATTTCCTTTTTAAAATAACTTACTCATCATGATGTTCCGATTGCACCATGTTAGTACTGAGTCTTCAATCTCATAATACAACAATTGGTTCTCAACTATACCTCACTTTGTTCGGAAGGCAATCAGCCTTGAAAAAATGATTTTCATGATATCGATGTAATTTAGACAATCTTAACAAGATTTCAAAATCTAATATCTGAAGAAATAATGAGCTCCAAATAAAGGAGTCACAACACTCAAAAGATTTATAACTTGGAAGGAAGAATACAACAAGGATTATCCTTCCATGTCCTTAAAATTTTATATTATGATGTTATAGAGAATATTCCTTGAAAGCAATGATTGTTGAATAATAACATCATACGAACAATACTTGTAAGATTTCTCCATTGAAAGAATAGTTTTCTTTTCGAATAATGAAAGAAATCTCGAATAAAATCATCAACCAAAGATTAACCATTAAGGTCTCAAAATAATGCTATTTTGAAAGAAGGAATTATATCCAATGATTAACAAATAAGGAAGTATATTATTCTTCAATCATTTTATGATTTTAAATGGATATTCGTTATATAAACGAAAGAATAGAACATTTCAGGAACAAAATATTTTATAAAACTGAATATGAATTCTCTTTTGAGTGGGCGACCTAGTTAGGTCTCAATTAAATCATTCTTTGAAAATTTCATCAACAATTAAATTTTGCATATATAATGCACTATGGAATAATAAAAATTTGATTGGAAGTGGAACTAGAAAAATAATAACTAGTCCATACCAAGCAATATTATCAACCGGCTAAGAAAATGGCCAGCACGATTGGTTTGGCCCATAGCAACTAGCTAGGACGATTAGCTAGGCTTTCGTCGTATTAATTAAAATTTCGACTAGTTAGGACAATTAACTAGTCATTCATGAGAACATATGCAACTAGGCATATTTCAGTTTGTTTGAAAAAATCTCAACATCGTAACCACTGAAGAAATTTGTGGCTACCTGGATGACAATTTTGAAATAAAGAGTTTTTAAATTTGGGCTGAGAAAGATAATTATAACTCTGAATCGAGTAAATTCTTTGGATCATTGTTTACCTTCCCGGAATTCAAATCTGGAACCCTAAAAGGAAAACTAGCAAACGAGTCTAAAAAGGATGGGGATTTGCGAACTCCCATTGCACCACATGTGACCTCCTTAAGGATGGCTAAGGTAATTTTCCTTGCAGGTTCAGCTGGATGTTGGAGCTATGAGAGGAGTGATACACTTGTGAGAATGAGTGTAAACACGAGTGGAGAGAAGAGTGAAACACATGTGAGGTACAAAAAACAGAATCACACACTCACAGTGAGGAAGAAAGAGAAACACCATATCCCATTCCCTATCCCTAAACATGGTTCTTGATACTTCGGGTCTCGAATCTGTTTATGATTGGAACCTAACTCATAGGGACTTAACATTTACAGAATGAATTAGAATACTTCGGGACCTAATAAGTTGGGAGCTAACAATTGGTAACAATTGGTGATCTCACATTTGGGAGGTATAAGGAGTTGGGAATATCGGTGAACATGATGATCAACAGTGAAGCCATTTTTGCAGCATTTAACGGGACATGGTTGATCAGACTCTGACTTGTTATGTCTTTTCCAACCACGTAAAATATGAGAACTCCTTCAGACAACAGCATACATTCCTTCTTTAAGGGGGAGATAAAAGCTTATATAATAGTTTGGAGGATTCCTCAACTAAGGGGGAGAAATAGCAGGGAGGAGAAAAAAGGTAAACCACATGTACACTACACCACACCATTGTTGTTTGTAACTACGGATCCTATTGTACGGGAGAGGTGGTAAACACAAGGTGATTTCCTAGTGATCAGAAGAAGTGGTTTGGTTCATCAATATTCTTCATAAGGGAAGAAGCTGTTTTCCAATAGGGGTATATCATTGGTTTTTATCTATGGATCCTATTGTACGGGAGAGGTGGTAAACGAAGGTGATCTCCTTTAAACAGTTGATTCTCATAGGGGGAGAAGGAAGTGAGATATGCACTTCTCAATAGGAAATGTTTGTACAAAAAAAGTTGTTGATGATTACTTTAATACTGAGAAGTATGAACAGTTACATGATAACTCAACACGAGAACAACACTAGAACAGGACAGGTTAATAATACTACGACTGCACAAGAAATTATGATGAATGAAGACAAGGCAAATACAAAGAATCAAAAGATTAGAAGAAGGCTTGAATTCTGTTTACAGGTCACTGAAAGAAGTTCATTAATATGTTTATGCCTCAGTGAAGAATAAAGGTTAAAGACTTTCAGGGTTTCAGAAATGATGAAGATTCAGTGTATAAAGTGCTACCAGAAGATTTCAGTGTATTGGCATTTATTGAAGATAGGCAGTGTATGAAGCATAGGAATCTGAAGAATTGAAGACATGGTATAAACAGAAGTTAAAGAAGACAGCTGCAGTCTTGAAGTTATACTCACTGACAGGAGCTTATTTATATATTCAAGCGTCGGTGAAGAACTGTGAATGAAGTGTTCAAGATTGTAGTAGCAATGAAGACGCTATTTAAAGTACCAGAAAGGATTCCAGTGAAAGTACAGTTGTTTATTGACGGTCAGTGTTAGAAGCAATGGATATTCAACCAATCTGTATCAAATCAAAAATACAAGACAAATTGAATTAGGTTCTCTCAATGCTAGTTGTTTGTGAACCAGACCAGTGCACCGGACATCAGTATACAAGAAGAGATTTTAATTCAATTACAGAAGAAAGTGTTGATATAGTGAAGAATGGTTAAATAGAAGCAAAATATTCTAAAGTAGAAGACTCTTCACTCTGGTCACCATAGAAGTTTAAGTATGGTCGCCATAGAGCTCCAGTGGTCGTCATAGAGCTCAATAGGTCACCATAGATCTCAGTTGGTCACCATAGAGCCACACCGATGTTGATCACCATAGAAGAAAAGCCAAAGCATACTCCAGTCGCCATAGAACACTTGGTTGATTTTCCAGTGAATTGTACATCAGTAATTCAAGGATATTTGTGGACACAAAGCTGCCACCTGTCCTCTCGATGATCATTTATAGGATTATTTTAAGATCTTGAGTAACCAAAATGATCCTCTCGATCTCTAATTTCTGTTCATACCATCAATTTCATGTTTTGTTGCTTCGATTTTTAATTTATATTTTAGGGTTCATGAACTGAATTTGGGGATTTTTGATTATGGGGTTCTGGGTTGATTTTGATGCTTGTTATAGTTTCATGTACTTGTTTACAATCGATTTATGCTATTTATTTGAACAAACGATTGTTCTAAGTGTTAGCTCTTAGTTTCAAGTTTATACAATTTTATTTTAGTTCATTTTTAATTTTGTATGAATCTGAGGTTAATATAATGATAGGGGTTAGATTATACAAGTGATAAGCTTTATTTTGAGATATTATTCATGATTTTTCATGTACGAAATCGTTGGTTTGATTTTTGGCCGGAAGTTTTGTGTTTTGATCGGAGAATTGGTTCTAGGGATTAGTTGGTTGTGATAATGGTGTAGTTGTGTTTCTGGTGAGTTCTTGAGTGAAAACCGTGTTAGAATCGATTCGAACGGTTTTGTTTTGACCCTGGATTGAGCTCGCCGGACCTGGGTTTCAAGCTCGTCGGAGTTCGCGACGGTTCTAGCCGGAGAAGGAGACCTGGGTGTCGGGGATGGAGGAAGATGGTGGAGCCACGTTCCTGGAAGGCTGAGGAATAAAACCCCCCAATTAATTTTGTCATTCCATCGCCGTTTTAGCCTGATTAAGTCGCCGGAAAACCCACCGGCGTCGTTGCCAGTGGGGCTATTCGTCCCGACCCGAAAACCCGAGTTTCGACCCATTTTTCTGTAATTGTTGACCCGGGTTTGATCCCCCAGAACCTAAATTCAATTCCCTGTTTGTGTTTTTGATTTATTAATTATTTATTTATATTTTAGTAAATCAAAAATCAGATTTTAATAATTCTAAAAATCTAATAAAAATTAGATTTAAATTCTGAAATTTTTTATAATTAATTCCTAAATTATTTTATTAATTTAGAAATTCGAAATTAGTTATTTAATTAAATATTTAATTATTCATCTAATTATTTATTAGTTATCTAATTAATTAATAATTAGGTAATTAATTAATTAATAAGGATTAAAAATAATCAAATAATACGAATAATAATTCGAAAATTAGTTAAATATTCTGAGTTACTCGTACCTATTCGAGTCGTGTTCGTTAAGTTAGAATTATTATTCAAACGATAATTATTCGAAGAATGTCGTACTGATTATTCGTACCGAATAATTAAATACCGATAGTTAATTGATTAATAAATCATATAAGCTATGATCGTAATAATAATAGTTCGACAGTTATGCGAAGATCGCGAGTAGCTCGTATTTATACGAGTAGTTGCTTGTTGAGTTAAATTATGATTCGAGTAATATTTATTTATTCGATAAATAGCGTATCAGTTAATTGTATCGATTAGTTATTTATAAATAATCGATCTGATCGAGTAAGTAATAATAATTTGTAAATAATTGTAATAAATTGTAATTAATCCTAATAATTAGGGATTAATTATTTTAAAATACAATAATTATTAATTAATTATTTAAAAATATAATTAAGGATTATTTATTTATAATTAATTATTTATAATTGATTATTAATTAATTAAATCTTGTTTAATTTATAATAATTAAACCGTTAGTCCGATTTGAGTGAAACGAAGACCCCTAGACTCAGAAAAATGAAACGAATCCAATAAAAAATAATTGTAAATCATAATTTCTTCCAAAAGAGAGTGGTTTTGTGGTAGTTAATGGTTTATAGGCCCTAATAGGGGTAGAATCGAGTCAAATAAATCCCGAAAAATTGTAATAAAATCAGATAGGGTTAGTTAATACAGGTATGAGTATCGATTCCAAAAATATTTATGAGTCCAAAAATCAATTATGTGCTTTATGTGCTATGTGCTTTACGTGATTATGTGAACCTTACGTGCTATATATATTATATGTGTATATGCGAGTCAGATAGAAACGCATGGGTAGATTGATAGGGTTGCGTAGTATCAATTCGAGATACACGTATGTAGTAAGTTATCTAAACGACTATCTTTCTATGATTGGTTCAGAGTCAGCAAGGCAAATCAAACTAGAGACCGAAGGCGGTGAGTTGAACCAGGTTAAGTACGCGCAAGGCAAGTTTTTCCCCTATTCTAAATCCAGAATAGTGAATTATACCCCATTTTCCATATCAGTTACACTTTGTTAATTCTTGTTCATATACACTGGTACCCAATTATTGATTCTTGTTTCTATTTCATTTCGATTCTTGATTTCTCTCAATTTATTGAATCTCTATTCATATTCCAATACTTTCACCCTTGTTATATATATTATGATATATCCTATGTTGGGATACATCAAAAGCACTCCGATTGTTCCGGATGTTAAACTTTGGACTGGATGGTTACGATACGTGCTGGGTTTTTACTCAGACCTTTAATTAATAGGCCATAGTTGCCTGAGTACTCCTTATGTTGGTTGGGTCTATGCAGTTGGGTATAGATCCGCACTATATCCTGACTGATCAGCAGGTTATAGTGCATATATTGGTTCTTGTTTCCAGTCTTGTTTATTTGGCACTCGCCAGTGTTGGCAAATTATTATCCTATACAGATACAGATGGTTATTGAAACCAGCAGCTTATCGGTTCATTTATTCTTCTCTCTTTATACTATATATATTTGCAGGCTTGTTGAGCAATTTTGGCTCATCCCCTTTTATTGTTATTCCTATTGTTTTACAGTTAAGATATAGAATGAAACCCATCAGAACCCGCATAGTCAAGAAGCGAGTCAAGCAGCGGGACCCTCTTATACCAAGAGTGTTCCTCCCTATTCCAGAAGAGAGTTTTGAGCTACCAGATCAGGTGTAAAAGGATAAGCAATAATGTTGGGTTGAATAAAAGTTTTGTGTGGTTTGAATAAAAGTTGTGTGGTGAGAATGTAGATAGAATAAAGTTTTGTAACAAAGAGAGTTCTTGAGACATATTGTTTTTATTTGGGTTTGTAATAAAGTTAGTGTGTCGTTCTTGTTTTCAACTCTTAACCTTAAAAGATCCTGAGTAGCAGTAGTTCGGGGTAATTATCATATTTATATTCCGCTTGTGCAGGTTTAGTGTGTAGTTAATGTTAATAATGCCCCAAATCTATACCCCAGATTTGGAGGGTGTTATAAATACCTCTTCAGGAAACACCTCAAACTGTAAGTACCCAAATCCATCTACCTCCACCAACTTTCCTGCTAGCAATACTAAGGGGGAGATGGTATCTCAGTTAAAATCCAGCCAAGCTACAAATCAAAATAAAGATGATGTTGGTTTAGACAGACTCATGAGGGCAGCTGAGGGGCCTTGTCTTGACAAGGAATTTGATGAACTCCTAAAAGCTCTTAGAGTCACTCTAAACAACAACCACTTTACATACAAGAAGTCTATGTATAGAAATATCAATTTCATGAGGGTGGTGATGGTGACTAGGCAGAATTTCAATGAGAAGAGGATAATTGCCAATATGAATAATTCAGGGGTGGACAGATGTTTGCAGGTGTCTTTTTCTTATCTACAATCAAGAAGAGCATATGAGCTGGATATCCTTATCAATAAGGTGAACAGGGTGATTCCAAAGGACACTATCTTGCTTACAGAGCCCAAAAAGGGTCAAATAGCTGCATTTCCAGTTAGGTCCTGTAAAAGGGCTATTTTAATCTAGAAGGGGGTTGAATAGCTTAATTACCAATTTAAAAATTACTATTACATTTTAAAATTATTTATCCCATTTTAAATATTTTACCGAGTAGTTATGCAGATTATAAATGCAGAAATAAAAGACAAGAAAGAAAATACAATACGTGAGATTTATCCTGGTTCATGATGGCCAACCTCTAATAGATTCACTCACCCCTACGTCCAGTCATTGTGCTCCTCTCCCGGACTCGAGTTTTTTCCTTAAAATAACATTGCTCCTTACGTAGGTGGAGAAGCCTTTACAACCCCACAAATATTTGTCTTTGTGCATAACTCCCGGTTACCACCTCAAAATAAATGTGCAAACCTACACAGCCTATCTTAGACAATAACACCCTATTATTTCTTCAAAGTTGATGTAGAACCCTTGGTGTAGTCTTTGTCCTTCTAGGCTTTTGCCGGTCTTAGATCTTAGTAGCTGGTCTTGGGTCTTTCCTCCTCCTCACGGTGCAAAGACTACTAACTTCCAGTTAGTACGTATAGGACTTGGGTCTTAGAATGAGAATCACCTTATTATACTTCACCTCACTGCAAAACAAAGAAGATAACATCTACGAAACAATACCCGTTATTAGAAAAAAGGTTCTGACTAGTAAAATACTTAACTAGACCGGATGACGTACAAATATTCTTAAAAGAATATTAGTGTATAATTTTCGTTGAATATTATGTTTTAATCAAAATATATTTATTATTACTCGAAGTAGATAAAGTGAAATGCGAGAGTAATAAATGTTAAGCCCTTTAAGTATTGTAATTTAACCCTTTATAAATGCATACTTTCTTTTGACTAATATAAATGTCAAAGTATACTTGGTATTACTTCATTTTGGATAATATGTCTTATTTTCGAAGTAATAAATATATCAAGTCTTTAGTGAAGCGTTATTGCTTTCGGATCTTTGATAAAAACAACTTATCATTTAATATAGTCGTGTGTAGACTTTTGAAAATCGCATTACACTTATTCTTTAACTATTTGCACTTATAATATATTTGGTCGAGATAATAAAAGTTACGTAATTTAAACACAATATATCACAAAATATAATAGCAGAGTTTAAATTATATTAGCACAATTTATATGTGTATATATATAATACAGTATAAGCTTTTAGTTTTTCCCACGAAACACTGAAGCTGCTACTATGGGAAGTCGCTTAATTCGTATATGACTATATATATACTTATATTTACTTAAAAGCTTTATTATTTTCCCACGAAACACTAGAGGTGTTGGTAAGAGAATTTACTTAAATATTTTAACTAAATATAATAAACAGATATATATAATATAAGCCTTAAGTTTTTCCCACGAAACATTAAGGTGCTAGTAAGGGGAGTCGTTTAAGTCTTGTTAATCAATTATAGCAAGTATATCAATATATGGAAAAAATAAGTGTGTTTAAGTTTAAAGAATAAAATGCTAGCTTTTGTGATTTAATTTCCACGAAACACTAAGGTGCTGGTAAGGAATTTAAATCAAGATTTGTATAAAATTATCACTTCGTGCTAGAAGTGTATAATTTATTGAATCTTGTTCGATTAAATAATCCTTATACGGATTTGTTTTTCTTCAAGTTATTCTATATAAGAGCTTGTAGATATGAAGAAAATGTAGTACTAAGCTTCTTTGTTGGGTCCAAAAGGTATATGCAGAGGGGTTGAATGTATGTTCTTCATTTTCTAAAATTAATTGCAGCGGAAATATCAAAATTAAAATGAAATAAACACACAAAGAGATTCTAGGTAAATATTCTTTTTATTAAAAAGGATAAATACCCAGAGGTTTGCTTACAACTCCAAATACAAATATTCGGAGCAACAAATATAAAAAGAACCAATACAATGTTCTATCAATCCAGGGTTCTTTTTATCACTCTAAAAATTCATAGCTCCTTTATCAAATGATAATCAATACACACAAAAAGGCTATAAATAATGAGTGTTACAATATGTAAAACTTGGATGTGGTGTAAATCAAATTGGGCAGCACTTCTCTCCTTAATTTCAATAAATGAAATCGAAAAATTCTCCGAGAGTAAATTTCTGCAGAGCTTCATTTCTTGAATGTGCTGAGAAGTTATGTTTTAATCTAATACAAATTTTATTATATAGATGGTAGATTATGGAGGAGATAGGAAGAAGATATGTGGCAAATTCAAGTCCATATATTTGAATTTGTACAAATTACATGACTTGTAACCTGCGACCATATTATATTAACTTATGACTTGCAATTTTTTCTTAACTTGCGATGCATACATTTTATGTTGCGACGTACAGAGCAGAAGCCAACCAACTTGATTTATATTTTTCTTCAAACTGGCAACTTGCGACTATTTAATTCTTTACCCCAACCTACGACTAGAGCCGGCCAAACGATCGGGCCGAATGTGCCGGGCCGAATTTCCGGCGGTCTGGTTCATCAGTCAGTTAACTCGTGAACGGCCCGCAAAACTGAACGAGTCGTGCCGTGTCGTGCCGATTTGATGGAATATTAACCCGTGAACGGCTCACGAATTAGGCGAATTTGGCGGTCAGGTGAGTCTGGCGGTTCGAGCCGAATAAGCGAATAATGAATAGGTGAATAACGAATAACCGTGTTGATTTGTGGTTGTGTACTTGTGTGGTGTGGATTGTGGACAGCCTTTTTGTTTTTTTTTTGTTTTTTTTATGTTTTGTTTTTTACTGTGCTGAAATTCTCAAATCATCTTATTAATTATATACATGTCTTTTCTCTCTTTTTCTTTCTTCAGTTATAGTATGTGGTTTGGCGAGTTTGTTTAGAATGTAGGCTAAATGTTTGATAAAAGTCCCCTGGGAACTTTTTTTAATTTTCTAGGTTGATTTAAGTATTATAATGTTATCAATCACTTTGTTAATTTTCTTAGCTAATGTGTCTGCTTGATAAACTTACATGAGCACTCGGTATTTAGGCGGACCTTGCGTAGCTGTATTAGTTTCATTCTAATTTATAGTTACCCATATACTTTGCATTTCTGTTTTTATTGTTGTTGGAGGCTTGAAGCAGAGTGCTGGTGACTGTTGTAGGTTGTACCAGGAAGAAAGCGCGGGCGCGTGGCAAGGACTCCCGGGCCGAGCCAATTAACCGCGGTCCAAGCCGTGCCGGTTACCTCCATATAAGTCGTTCCAAGCTTATGCGGGCCGGGCCGGTCCGGTTCCGGGCCGGTTCCGGTTTCAGAAATTTGTGTTCGTGTTCGGTTTGTATAAATTCACGGTCCGTGCCGAATAATTAACCGGTACATAACGAGCCGATTTAGACGAATTTTTGGCGAGCTGAATTGCGATCGGGCCGAGCCAAACCGTTCGTTTGGCCAGCTCTACCTGCGACTAGTCTCAGCAATACATGCATGTTGATTTGTTTATTTCTGTGTTGTGCAAATAACACAAAAGCAGACTTGCTTTTACTTTTCTCTTCGAACAAACAACAGGCGCAGGAGAGGGGTTGTTGTCCACGCGCCGAAAAGAACGTAGGGAGGAGTACATGGCGCCTACGCGTGCGTGACCTTTGCAAAACGGAAAAACAAACGCTGCCAACTTTTAAGCATGTACTTGATTTATCTGATTTGTACCAAGTGGCCAGGGGTCCCGCGGCTGAAAATGAGTTGCCAATTTCTATGATTCTTTTGTTCCAGTTTTGTTTCTTCCCTTTTTTATTTTAATTTCGAAAAAAAGCATGCATGAAGTAGTTCTGGATAGCAACCCTTTTTAACATAAATAAATAAAATATTTGATTATTTAAAGTACATAAATAAATGAATATGATTTCATTTATTTATTTAATTAAAAACAAATACTGATTTATTTTTTCAAAATTAAATATTGATATTAAATTAAATAAATAAATGATTTGGATTTCATTTATCCATTTAATAAAAATCAATTTTTAATTTATTTATTTTAAAATCAATTGTGATATAAAATTAAATAAATTAATTAATTAATTTCCATTTATTCATTTAATCAAAAATCAGTCATTGATTAAAAATAAATCCTCTAAATCCTTGAGTTGTACTCCTCTGTATCTTCATGCCTTCTAATCTCATGGATTTTATACCTCAAAATATTTTCAGACTCCGCGAGTACAAAACACCACTTAACAATATTTCTAAAAATAATACTCTGTTTCCTTTCATGGATCACTGACGTCTCA
The DNA here is from genome assembly GCF_009905375.1 of Apium graveolens. Taxonomy (NCBI): domain Eukaryota; kingdom Viridiplantae; phylum Streptophyta; class Magnoliopsida; order Apiales; family Apiaceae; genus Apium; species Apium graveolens. The sequence continues at coordinate 183,999,765 of NC_133651.1, forward strand.
ATGCAAGGGTCTGGTTCACAAACGACTAGTTCCGCTCTAAGGCCTTCGTATTATACCCGTTCAAACCACTGTTAAGTCTTCTACCAAATATAACCAACTACACTAGGAATCCTTGAGGTCTTCATACTGATTTTGATAACTGCTTCGAATGACTCCAACCTTATTCCTCTGATGCCTGAACATATTAATGAACTTCATACGGATCACTGTTGACATCTTCTTCACTGCAGCTAACAAAACCTTTTGTGCATATACCCAAAAAACAATCTGTACTGATCCCAGCGGAACATAGATTATTTCAAATTCCTTATTCTCTATTGAGTTATCCAAACCAGTATTGTTGAGTTATACATATAGCTTCAATCTTGCTCAACAATCTCCCCACATTTGACTGTTGCACCTTGTTAGTCGCTAAACACGCGCTAATAATACACGCAAGTATACGAGTTCGTAAGTAGTATAGAATATTTTCTAGTTCGTTCCCACAAAGACTTATTGGTTAACTATCTAATTTATGCACCTAAGCAACAATGTATAGTTATTATCCAATGCTAAGACGATAACAAATTGAGATTTTTTATAACTAAGAATTACGCTAGCAATTATAACTACGAGAATAAGATTAACTGAATTGATATATATGACAAACATGGGATTCTAACTTCATTAAATACTTCATTCAATAGCTTTATTATTCTTAACCTTAGCATGTAATGGTGATGACACTAATCAGATAACACGAAACTGATTAACGCCAACTTTCGTTGCACGAGTACCATTCTACCAGACATCCACAAAAGAGATAGAAGCTGAATAGGCACCAATTATATTGAGACCCTATATGTCTATAGAATTTGATAACATAACGGTTTAAGCACAAGTTATCTATCTTGATTATATAGGGCAAGTAAGATGGTTAACATTACCTACGAATCATGCATAACACATACATGAACCTATGCTAGCATGGCAAGCTCTAAATCCTTAAATTCACTTTCGCTTCATTAAGAATTAACACACTATCTTATAAGTTCGCGACGCTCATAAAATGAATACGCACAACCAATACTAGGATATCATACAATCACCACATACTAAGGCATCAAACAATTTAACTAAAGAAAGTTATAAATAAATCCGCTAGAACCCTACGATAATGATTAGCCCATATTCGGACTCATCACCAACGTGGGTTCCGATGAAAACATGATATAGCAAACGTAGTCTTTATACGAATAAATAAAACCAATTATAAATAAGAGTATAGGTTCAGCAAAACAAGAAACAAGCATCCAAATTACAACTCAAAATAAATATTCACAAGAATAAACTAGATCGTCTTCGCATTTGTTGAATTGTGCTAAAGGTCTTTTGTCGTCTTCTCCTTGCGCTCTGGTCCGTCTCTTGCTTCCTATCTATTAAAAATGACCTAATATGAATATATATAGCAGCCCTCACCAATCTGGAAGCCTTCCCTTTTAGAATTGTAGTAGAAACAGGATTCTGAAATTCGGCCTTGGCGCGGGCGCGCGCTATCACAGCGTGGGCGCGCTACATTTCTGGAACCCCGGCGCGGCCGCGCGCTATCACACCGCAGGCTCACCGTCCTTCTGGGAAAAACTCAGATTTCTTCTTAAATCTTGCTGCTTCGAGCCGGCTTTCCACGAGCTTTTATTCCAACACCACCTGGACACCAAATTAGCACCAAAACAATGCTAATTTACCGGATTACCTGAGTAGTGCCTGAAATGCAAAAATACTAGAAAACACATTAAAACACATAACAATTTTAGTACAAATGCATCAATTCAAAGCTTATTAGAGCATAATAAAGTGTCAAAAATGTCACTCAACATACCCCCAAACTTGAATCGATGTTTGTCCTCAAGCATAAACAGACTCAAAGAACAAGAAACAAAAATGTATGAATATAACTATATGAATGCAATGATCCCCAATAGAATAACTCAACCAACCAACAAGTAACATATCAATAAATGCAGTTATTCGCATGAAGATCAACCAAATCATACAAATCAACTTACAAACTAGAGACGTGCACGTGTGAAGATGCTTACAGATATACTATCGCAACTAGATCAATAATCATGACTCACTACTCATCAAGGCAATCGCAAGGTTATAAATAAAATAAAAAGCTAGACTCAAAATAACTTATAACACTTTAATTCTTATATTGGAGTTTTATACGGATTCATGCTTTTATTCACAACAAAACAACACAAGTATGCTTATTTGATCGTACAATGGGTGAGGTCCATAAAAAACTTATACAATAACACCCATGTAGCGAGCGTTAGGTTAGCGGATCCCAGATCATAAAAGCCTTAGGTCACTAGGCATAAAGTCCCCTAAGAACTTAATAACTCGAGTACTAAAGAGCCCACTCGTGATCAATTATACATAACACTTATTCTTTTTTTCTTTTTTTTCTCTTTTTTTTCTTTCTTTTTTCACAATTTCTAAATGAGTGCGTTTCGCTCCATCTCATTCAACCCTAGACTACTCAACAAAATTTGAGCCGGCTACTAGCCATTTGACATATGGCCACACAACTAAAAATGAAATCCAATTTCTCTAATTTTTAAATATCCATGTCTTTTATTATTAAGAGAATGCCCTAAATTCTAAATATAAACAAGCGATTAAACCTCGACAAATTAAATAAACCATGATCATGATCTAGCACTCTAGCAACCTATAAGACTTAGTGAAATACAAGTGTCTCTAGCATGCAAATCAATCCAATAAGACTCAACATCACTAAATACGACATCACTATATTAGCATCAATATCACAAGTCAATCAGAAAAATTATCTAAGGGATCATGTTATAATACAAATGTATGAAACTACATGAACAAATTATCATAAAACTACCAAAATAAAAAAACTACATGGCAAAATATGCAAACTATATGAACTAAACTATCATGAACATGCATACTATATGAGACTCACACAAATATATTCCTTCAACTACTACCCCCAAACTTAAAATATTCACTGTCCTCAGTGAAGGTAATAGTAAGGAATCAGGCATACCTACTCTGAATCAGAATCATCACCCTCAAGGGGTGGAGTGTCAGGTGTGCCAGGAGGCGGATACACAGAATCCTCACCAAAAACTGGCCACTGAATGTGAACTCCGATGGCTCTAAATGTAGTCCCAAGTGCCTGGGTGAGATTGCGTGCAAAACGACTATGAATGTCGTGCATCGCATCCATTCTCCTCGCAAGATGCCTATACTGCGTTGAACTCAAACCAGCTCTCATGTCCGCTCCTGCTGCCTCCTGTTGCTGCTGCGATGGTCCTCCTTCATCTCCTAACTAAAATCTCTATGCAGTCTTGCTCGCCTGACTAGCAGCTGGCCTCCCGCTAGGTAGGTGGTCAAAAGAATACCCAAGCCCCTTCAGATCGGGCTTGCCTCCATCTCATTCCTCCATCATAGCCAAAGTAGTGTTATCGATCAAAGCACTCGGAATTGTAACTGCTCATGTGCGGGCCAATGCACACCAACTACCACGCACAGCTTTGTCACCACTGACGCATACAATAGACCCCGTAGTGCTCCCCCTCAAGAACTTCAGAATCCCCTAAAAGATAACCATCCCCACATCTATATAATCACCCTGTAGAATGCCCCATAACAGCCGTGTATGCTCCACAGTAACCTCATGCACATGGGATGATGGCATGATATTAGCACATATAAAAACGTTCCATGCACGGGCAAACCTGTTCATGCCGGACGCCGGGAACGTAGAATACTCGGCAACTGTGCCCCTCTTGAACTTCCAATATGTGTCAGGCCAGCACAGAGTAGCAACAATAAGATCCAGATCAAAGTCATCTGAAGTCTTATCGTTCCAGGTATCCTGCCCCACCTTCCTCGCGGGTTGCTCAATCACAGTCCTGATAGCCTCTGCAATATACTCCACCGTCCTCCCTCGCACCACAGTGAAGCCATTCTTCTCGGCCTTGGCATTCGCATAGAACTCGTGAACCATACTCATAGGCACAGCAGCTAGTGCCTCATAAAAAAGAACCCAACCCATCTCCAAGATCATCTCTAAAAGCTTACCATCGTTCCCAGATGGTAGGAAACCTCTCTCCTTAGCAATAGGCTTCGCAAGAAGTCTCGTGTACTCCTCATCAGCCTCGAGAGTAGAAAACATGGGCCTCACACCACTTGAAGTTGAAGAATCGGTGGCGCTGCTATCAACTTGAGTTCTTTGTCTCTTGGGTGCCATGGAAATTGATTAGAGAGAATAAGAGTTGTGTTTGAGAGAGAATTTGTGTTTGAGAGTTTGTGAATTGGTTAAGAAGTTTGTGTATGTTGTGTATGTATATATAGGTGGTGAAAGAGAATTAGATATGGAATAGAAGTGGGATTTGACTATGGGAATAATGGAAGTAATGGGTTTGATTTGGAGAGGGAATTATGGGATGTGGTGTGACGGCCTCAACCCCGGGGTTAGGGGCTGACGTCACCAAAATATAATAAACTACAACATAAACTACTAAATAAACTTTATTATAACACACGACCCCAAACCAGGAGCCGATGCAGGTTCAAGTATTATTTAGGTTACAAAACAACACTAATTTATTCAAGATCCGACATCCTAACTTATTACAGCAACTCATCAGACTTCAGGGTATGATACAAACTACCTCAGAGGAGTCGAGACCGGAGGGGGCTGACACTCTACGCTGACCTAGTCTTCTAGACATCTGCAATAAATAAGTACAAAACAAGCTGCAAAGGTGAGCAATCCATTGCTCAACTGTACCTCTATATGAATAACCAGTAAAGCAGGATATATAAAAACAGTATAGGAATAGATATCAAAACTAGTTTACAAAAAAAATCCGTAAAACAGGTATAAACTGGATATCAAAACTAGCATGCTTAGCAAAATAATATAATATGTAGTGTGCTGTGTCGAAATACCAGAGTCTAATTTTAGCATATTATTTCCTTTCCAAAACCAATGTCCATTGCTGGACCCATAAATCATATGTCCCGTTACGGGGACCATAAACCTTTTTTTCCATTATGGGAACCATTAAACCAAAGTCAGATATAAAAGTGAATGAATTCTAGGGACAGCTGATTAGTCTATCCCACGACAAATTATTCCGAAACTCAGAGACTAGCTAGGTCTCTGTTATGCTAGACTAAGCGGCCTACCAGTGCACGCATCCGACTTAGCCTCTTACGCAACCACGCTGGGCCGTTACCTAATAACGGGCCTCTTACGCCACTGACCATCCAATATCTGATTCATGTTTATCCAGTTTTCAAAATCAAATTCACTATCTCTTTTTAAACAATTACAGCACATGTTCAAAAATCCTTTTTAATTTTAATCACAATCTAGAGATAGGCATTTTCAGAAGTTACTTTTTCCCCAAAACATCAGTTAATAAAACATATTTAAATACAGGGAATACGTAACTTAAAATGTTTTGTTCCAGTACATAATTTAAATTAACAACTATTCATATATACTGAACTGTAAAAGATTAGTTCAGGGGTACTTGCCTTGCGAAGCTTTGTACTAACATTGGCTTGACTCTACTTGACTTCAACTACGGGGTCCTTCGACTCGAACCTACGAAATCGAAACAACCTAGGTTAACCGACCGATTATGCTTGACTTTTCCTCATTAAACTAATTACCCAATGATACAATTCCCGACTCGTATGCATACAAATAATAATAATATACACACAATAATAGTGCACATAGAAACCAGGGTTCAATTTGTATTAAACAAGATACACACACTCGATTCGTAATTAAAGGTAACTTTTAGAAAAATTTGGACAACGACTCCTCTATTTATAGACCTACCCGTCGAAACATCAATCGACGTCAATTCCCAACATATCAATTCAAACTACCACATAAATAAGTTTTAGTCCCGAAAATAATTTACACAAGTTTTTTTATTTATTAAAATATTTAGGACTCAGAACAGGGTCATCACCGTCCACCATCCACCGTCCGTTCGTAATTAGTCATCGCGATACGGCGGCAAAATTTCGCGGGTACCCGAGAAATTTTCCGGGTTTCCAACGCGAACTTCGCCGATTAATAAAATTACTTCCCGAAAAAAATATAATTAATCACAAATTGCACTCATCCATATTCTACCGAAAATAAGTTAAATAATTAAAATATAACCAACAAGACGCGCGTACAACACACGCAGATCGGAAAAGAGCAACACAACCGAGAATAAGGCGGCAGACAAGCAACAAAACCACAGACCCAACTAATACACACACATAATTACACTCATGTATATATATGCATATGTCAAGTCAATGAATCGAAACAGAAAGGGCTACCGGAAAACCAACCGGAGATAACCAAGGAACGGCGGTGCAATCGAGAGGAAACTAAACAGGGAGCATAAGGAAACAAAAGAGAGAAGGAGAGATAGAGAGATAGATTGAGAGAAGGAGGATGAGAGATTACAGGAGAGAGAGAGAGAGAGAGAGAGAGAGAGAGAGAGAGAGAGAGAGAGAGAGAGAGAGTGAATTGATTGTAAAAGGGAGAGACAAAGACTGTGGTGCAGAGTGTGTGTTTTCACCCGGTGGTTCCACGTATTACCTACAAGATACATGGCAACCCGTATTCTTAGCGCCTTACATGTGTTCTGGACTCATATTTTAGAAATTTTAGGTTCGTTCCCTGCTAAAATAACGTACCAGCTGTTCTCTAAACATATCGAAAAAAATTATAAACTTTACACCAAAATTCCCGGAATATTTGGAAGTTAATAAAATAAAATCTTCAAAACTTTTAAAGCATTTTTTAGAATGCAACTAATATCCGCATTTAGCGATTAAGCGAAACACCGCGCCGATAAAATTAATCCCGAAAATTACCAAAATAATTTTAAAATTCTTAGAATATTGTAAATGTAATAAAATATGAGTTTCATGCTTTTTGAAGAATCCGGGGATTAAATATGGATTTTACAATTAAATGAAATCAGAAAATCATTTAAGAACAACTAATCAACAGAATATTGATTTGTAAATTTTATAAAATCCCAAAAATAATCATTGAAATTATAAAATCATATAACAATTTTAGAGACAACCCAAATAATTTTAAAAATAAGATCATCATAAAATCACTTTTTAAAAGTGAAATAAAAATAAAATGGTGCAGCGGTTAATCATAAGAGCACACCACGCAATCCAACAATCACATATAAATAATAATAAGTCAGACACAGGGACCAGAATTAATACAAAATTCTTTATTTAATATATTTACGCAATAATTGCATATTTAAATATTACAAAAATGTACGAGTCTTTATAACCTTCCCCCCTTAAAAAGATTATATCCTCAGAATCTTATCCAATTAAATAAGTGAGGATATTTGTGAAGCATATCTTATTCTAATTCCCAGGTAGACTCTTCTATCTTAGGGTTTCTCCAAAGTACTTTAACTATAGGAATAGATTTATTCCTGAGTACACGCTCCTTACGATCTAATATCTAGATTGGCTGCTCCACATAGGATAAATCTGATTGAAGCTCGATTGGTTCATATTCGATTACTTGATTTGAATCAGGAATATATGGCTTCAACATGGACACATGAAATACATTATGAATATGCTGCCACTGCAGGGGTAGAGCTATCTCGTATGCAACTTTTCCTATTTGCTTCAAAACTTCGAATGGTCCTATATATCTCGGACTCAGTTTACCTTTCTGACCAAATCGAATCAACCCCTTCCATGGAGAAACCTTTAGTAATACCAATTATCCTATTTCAAAGTTTATGTCCTTCCGATGTAAATCTGCATTCTTCTTATGTCTGTCCTAAGCGGCTTCCAATCTTCTATGAATTAACACCACTACCTCTTTTGTCTGCTGTACTAATTCAGGTCCTAACACTTTCTTTTCCCCTACCTCATCCTAATACAGAGGTGATCTACACTTTCGTCCATAAAAGGCTTCGTAGGGTGGTATTCCAATACTGACATGGTAGCTATTATTATAAGAAAATTCTATCAACGGTAGATGATCATACCAATTTCCCTTAAAATCCAAAGCACATACTCTTAACATATCTTCGATCGTCTGAATCGTTCCCTCACTTTGGCCATCAGTTTGAGGATGATAAGCGGTGCTCATATTTAACTTAGTTCATAAACATTCTTGATATTTTGTCCAGAACCTTGAATTGAATCTTGGATCTCGATCTGATACTATAGACACAGGTACCCCATGCTTGGTGACTATCTCATCCAAATATATTTTAACTAGCTTTTCCAGAGAATACCTTTTATTAATCGGAAGGAAATGCGCAGACTTGGTCAATCTATCAATGATTACCCAAATGGCATCGTGATTCGATCTTGTCTTTGGAAATCCTACCACGAAATCCATTGCAATCTCTTCATATTTCCACTATGGAATCTCCAAGGGCTGTAAAATCCACTGGGCCTTTGATGTTCTGCTATTACCGTCTGACATACGTGACACTTACTGACCCAGTCCGCAATCTCTTTCTTCATTCTTGGCCACCAGAAGTGCTTCTTTAAATCTTGGTACATCTTTATGCTACCAGGGTGAATAGAAAACCTAGAGTTATGTGCTTCGTATAATATTTCATTCTTTAATTCCGCTACATTAGGAATCCAAATGCGAGAGGAAAACCTAAACAAACCTTGGTTATCCTTTTGAGTACATAACTCTTCTCCGGTCAGAGTATTCAAGTCCTGTTCCATAACTCCTTCTTGATACCTTTTAATTTTTTTCCATCAACGCTGGCTGGAAAGTAATCTCGTATAGCTGCTCCTGACCTCCATTTGATACTCGAACTTCAATCTCCATCTTTTCTAAATCTCGGGCTAGTTCATCAGCGATATGAACCATATTTAATTTCTCTATTCTACTTAAGGCATCAGCCACCATATTGGCTTTACCTGGATGATAATTAATCAAACATTCAAAGTCCTTAATCAGTTCCAGCCACCTTCTTTGTCTCATGTTTAAATCCTTTTGGGTGAATATATACTTTAAACTTTTATGATTTGTATAGATATCACATTTCTCTCCATACAAGTAATGACGCCATAACTTCAAAGCAAACACTATAGCTGCCAACTCAAGATCATGAACTGGATATTTCTGCTCATGGGGCTTTAACTGCCTAGACGCATACGCGATAACCTTATCATGTTGCATTAGCACACAACCTAATCCTTTGAGAGAAGCATCACTATAGATTACGAAATTCCCTGTTTCATCTGGTAACGCTAACACTGGTGCTGTCACTAGCCTCTTTTTTAACTCTTGGAAACTTTCTTCATATTTCTCAGTCCAAACAAATCTCTCATTCTTCCGGGTCAACTTGGTCAACGGGATTGCAATCTTGGCAAAGTCCTTCACAAATCTTCGGTAATAGCCTGCTAATCCAAGAAAACTTCTAATTTCTGACGGGGTCTTTGGTTGCTCCCATCTGGATACCGCTTCAATCTTCGCAGGGTCTACCTTAATATCATCCTTACCCACTATATGACCTAAAAACTGAACTTCCTCCAACCAAAATTCACATTTTTGAGAACTTAGCGTATAGCTATTTTTCTCTCAGCCTTTGCAAAGCAATCCTTAGATGTTCGGCATGGTCGTCTTTGCTCTTTGAGTAGATGAGGATGTCATCAATAAATACAATAACAAACTTATCCAGATACTCCTTATACACCTGGTTCATTAAATCCATAAAAGCTGTTGGCGCATTAGTCAATCCGAATGACATCACTAGGAACTCATAATGGCCATACCTGGTTCGAAAGGCAGTCTTCGGTATATCTTCAGGCTTGATCTTCAACTGATGATAGCCCGATCTTAAGTCGATCTTGGAAAAACAACATGCTCCCTCAAGTTGATCAAACAAATCATCAATCCTGGGTAGGGGATACTTATTCTTGATGGTTAACTTATTCAATTCTCAATAGTCAATACACAATCTCATGCTTCCGTCCTTCTTTTTCACAAATAACACTGGCGCGCCCCACGGGGATACACTTGGCCTAATTACCCCTTTATCCAAAAGTTCCTGAAGTTGTTTAGCTAGCTCTTTCATTTCTACTGGGGCCATACGGTAGGGTGCCTTTGAAACTGGTTCTGCTCCCAGAATTAGATCAATAGAAAACTCAATCTCCCGATCGGGTGGTAATCCTGGTAACTCATCTGGAAACACATCAGAAAATTCACTAACTACTGGAAGCTCATCCAATCCGGGTACCTTCTTCTCAGTGTCCACGATATGGGCTAAATACGCTTCACATCCTTGTCTTAACAGCTTCTTTGCTTTCAGTATCGAAAGAAATTTATTTTCCTGCTTTTGTCCTTGATAAATTATCCTTTTATTGTCTTCTGTATATAACAAAACTTTCTTTTTCTTGCAATCAATATTTGCCTTATGCTGGGACAACCAATCCATTCCTAGAATTACATCAAACTCTCCTAACTGAAAGGGTATTAAATCCACTGAAAAGAAATGCCCACAAATTTCTAGTTGACACCTAGGAAAAAACTGGTTTACTGAAACTTTATCCTGATTAGCCACCTCTATAGACAAGGGCTCATTTAGATCCTCCAACATCAAATCCATATTACTTATACATTCTTTAGATATAAAAGACTTAGACGCTCCTGAGTCAAATAAAACTTTAATAGGCACGGAATTTAGAGAAAGCGTACCTGCAACCATATCTGAATCATGAGCATTAGATCTCTTGGTCATCTTAAAGGTTCTGGCTCTTGTTGTGCTAGTTGCTGGTCCTTGAGATTCACTCCCTCCTACATTTCCTTGAGTAGCCATGTTGCAGTTTCTGGAGATGTGCCCAACCTTACCACACTTTAAGCAGGTGACTCCGAAGTTTCCTGTGTTACACTCTGACGCATAATGACCCTTTTTATCGCATTTAAAGCACCGGACATCCTTCCTGCACTGAACAATATGCTTTTTACCACATAACTTACAATCCACAACTGGCCTCGTTGATTGAACTGGGGAAGAGGCAACTGAAGTGACACTGGAACTCGTCTTTAAAAAGCCTTGCCTTCTAAACCTCTTAATCCTATTCCGGCCAAACTTCCTTGGAAACTTCTGACTAGACTCCTCCTGGTCTGCATTACCTGTACCACCTTCAAACCTTCTCTTCTTATCACTCCTTTCCTTGGAGGCCAATTTCTGATCACTCTCAATCACTAGGGCGGCTTGAACTACAGAGGTATACGTCTTAAGCTGTAGGGCCACCACTCCACTACGAACTTCTGGCTTCAGTCCTTGCTGAAATCTCCTAGCTTTCTGAATTTCAGTGTTCACATATCCAGGGGCTAGTCGGGCCAACTCCGTAAACTTGGCCTCATACTCAGCCACACTCTTTTCTCCTTGCTTCAATTCTAAAAACTCCACTTTCAACTGACTCTGCAAGCAATCCGGAAAATACTTCTCTAGAAATAACTCCATAAATCTGGCCCAAGAGACAGGGCCTTCTCCTTCTAAGGCACGCGCAGATTCTCACCAAAAACTTGCCTCATCTTTGAGAAAGTAACTGGCATAATCTGACTTAGAATCATCACTAACCTGAATAAGGGTGAAGGCTTTCTCCATTTCCTTAGGCCAAATTCTAGCAGCAACCGGATCTACCTCACCCTTAAACTCTGGGGGTTTAACTGACTGAAAAGACTTGAAGCTAACAGTCTAATTTGACTCTCTTGGCTGGGGTTACTGTTGGAGTTGCAGCTGTTGTTGAATATGTTGGTGTTGTTGTTGTATAAATTGTTGTTGTTGCTGCTGTTGCAGGAATTATTGTTGCTGCTGCTGAAATTATTTTTGCTGCTGGGCCATCTGGTTAGACTGTTGGCGCAGCAAATCTAGTAATCCATCCATGATTGGGCCCCCTTCAGAGTTTCTGCTGGAGGAATTGGACGGGAAATTTTTCTTGGGAGGCATTCTCCTGAAACACGACAAAAAGGTTTTATATGAAAATTGTGCCCCCGGGTAGCAACAGTTTTATGCATCAGGAGAATGCGGTCACAATTAAATATTCCATTCCTTGTTTATTTGGGGTCCACCCATAATGCATAATTAAATTTAACAAAATCCAGCAACAAATACAACAATAACAGTAACAGCAATAACAAGAGTGCAATAAGATAAAACCAACAGTAAAAGAAGTACAACAACTGTACAAATCCATCTAACAACTACAGTACAACACTCAAAATATACTAGATACACAACAAAATTGGTTGTCATAGCAGCCCCGCCTAATACAAGCTACAATACATAATAAATATACATAGGAAAAGCATCTACAGAACTCCTATAACTAATTCTGATCTCTGTATCTCACTGCAGCAACTCTGATCTAGCCACTGCCACTACCATCGATGGATCCTAACTCAAATACCAACCAGTTCACGAGATCCTGGTACTAAACAGCTCTAAACTCGGAGCTAATGAAACGGTCAATGGTTCGGGCTCTTTCTACAGCAGCCAGAGTCAAGGATTGCACTCTCTCCTGCACATCTTGTGAAGGGGCAGGGATGCCCTGGAAAGGCCCGACCGGAATCTGGTCAAGCTGTGCTGCTAACCCCGGGCTCTACTCTTTAATCAATGACTGGTTCACCGCTCGGTGAACATGGTAAGGGATCAGGGAGGATGCACCTGAAAGAACGGATGGAGGAACAGGTGGTCTCGAGGTGGAGGAACTGGGACCACATCCTGGAGGGAAATCCCTAACAGCCGACACTAACCTTCGTACCCAGCAAGGACGGGCACTAGGTCCTGACACACCTCCTGGTGCAACTGGAGGAATGGGTGGGGGAGGCATGGGAGTCTCCTCAGCTACAACATCCAAAGTCCGCTCAGAATCTGAATCATCTGAATCTGAGTAGTTCCCCCGAGAAGGAGAACTAGAGATTACTATGGGCCACTGCCAACCATATCAAATTAAAGGATGATACAACAAGGTTAAGGCAAATTTATTAAAATATTAATAGATGCCAGGTTAAACGCCATCGGAACCCTCGACTGACACTTAAGGTTGCTCCTCGACATGAGTTGCTGACTCACACTTTAAGACACACTTCCTACACCTTACTGACTCAACTCTTAACCTAAATCAGGGACTTGAACATGTGGCTCTGATACCAACTGTGATGGCCTCAACCCTAGGGTAAGGGGCTGACGTCACCAAAATATAATAAACTACAACATAAACTACTAAATAAACTTTATTATACACACGACCCCAAACCAGGAGCCGATGCAGGTTCAAGTATTATTTAGGTTACAAAACAACACTAACTTATTCAAGATCCGACATCCTAACTTATTATAGCAACTCATCAGATGTCAGGGTCTGATACAAACTACCTCAGAGGAGCCGGGATCGGAGGGGGCTGACACTCTACGCTGACCTAGTCTTCTGGACATCTACAATAAATAAGTAGATTACAAGCTGCAAGGGTGAGAAATCCATTGCTCAACAGTACCTCTATATGAATAACCAGTAAAACAGGATATATAAAAAACAGTATAGGAATAGATATCAAAACTAGTTTTAAAAAAATCCGTAAAACAGGTATAAACTGGATATCAAAACTAGCATGCTTTGCAAAATAATATTATCTGTAGTGTGCTGTGTCAAAATACCAGAGTCTAATTTTAGCATGCTATTTCCTTTCCAAAACCACTGTCCATTGCTGGACCCATAAATCATATGTCCCGTTACGGGGATCATAAACCATTTGTTATGTTATGGGAACCATTAAACCAAAGTCAGATATAAAAGTGGATAAATTATAGGGACAGCTGATCAGTCTATCCCACCACAAATTGTTCCGGAACTAAGAGGCTAGCTAGGTCTCTGTTATGCTGAACTAAGCGGCCTACCAGTGCGGGCATCCGACTTTGCCTCTTACGCAACCACGCGGGGTCGTTACCTAATAACGGGCCTCTTACGCCACTCACCATCCAATATCTGATTAGTGTTTACCCAATTTTCAAAATCAAATTCACCTATCTCTTTTTAAATAATTACAGTACACGTTCAAAAATCCTTTTTAATTTTAATCACAATCTAGAGATAGGCATTTTCAGAAGTTACTTTTTCCCCAAAACATCAGTTAATAAAACATATTTAAATACAGGGAATACGTAACTTCAAACGTTTTGTTCCAGTACATAATTTAAATCAACAACTATTCATATATATTGAACTGTAAAAGATTAGTTCAGGGGTACTTGCCTTGCGAAGCTTTGTACTAACACTGGCTTGACTCTACTTGAATTCAACTACGGGGTCCTTCGACTTGAACCTACGAAATCGAAACAACCTAGGTTAACCGACCGATTATGCTTGACTTTTCCTCACTAAACTAATTAGCCAACGATACAATTCCCGACTCATATGCATATAAATAATAATAATATACACGCAATAATAGTGCACATAGCAACCAAGGTTCAATTTGTATTAAACGAGATACACACACTCGATTCGTAATTAAAGGTAATTTTTAGAAAAAAATTGGACAGCGACTCCTCTTTTTATAGACCTACCCGTCGAAACATCAATCGACGTCAATTCCCAACAAATCAATTCGAACTGCCACATAAATAAGTTTATAGTCCCGAAAATAATTTACACAAGTTTTTTTATTTATTAAAATATTTAGGACTCAGAACAGGGTCATCACCGTCCACCGTCCGCTCGTAATTAGTCATCGCGGTACGGCGGCAAAATTTCGCGGGTACCCGAGAAATTTTCCGGGTTTCCAACGCGAACTTCGCCGATTAATAAAATTACTTCCTGTAAAAATATAATTAATCATAAATTGCACTCATCCATATTCTGCAGAAAATAAGTTAAATAAATAAAATATAACCAACAAGACGCGCGTGCAACACGCGCAGATCGGAAAACAGCAACACAACCGAGAATAAGGCGGCAGACAAGCAACAAAACCACAAACCCAACTAATACACACACATAATTACACTCATGTATATATATATGTATATGTCAAGTCAATGAATCGAAATAGAGAGGGCTACCGGAAAACCAACCGGAAACAACCAAGGAACGGCGGCGCAACCGAGAGGAAACCGAACAGGGAGCACAAGGAAACAGAAGAGAGAAGGAGAGATAGAGATATAGATTGAGAGAAGGAGGATAAGAGATTATAGGAGAGAGAGAGAGAGAGAATGAATTGATTGTAAAAGGGAGAGACAGAGACTGTGGTGCAGGGGTGTGTGTTTTCACCCGGTGGTTCCACATATTAGCTACAACATACGTGGCAACCCGTATTCTTAGCGCCTTACATGTGTCCTGGACTCGTGTTTTATAAATTTTAGGTTCGTTCCATGCTAAAATAACGTACCAGCTGTGCTCTAAACATATCGAAAAAAATTATAAACTTTACACCAAAATTCCCAGAATATTTGGAAGTTATTAAAATAAAATCTTCAAAATTTTTAAAGCATTTTTAGAATGCAACTAATATCCGCATTTAGCGATTAAGCGAAACACCGAGCCGGTAAAATTAATCCTGAAAATTACCAAAATAATTTTAAAATTCTCAGAATATTGTAAACGTAATAAAATATGGGTTTCATGCTTTTTGAAGAATCTGGGGATTAAATATGGATTTTACAATTAAATGAAATCAGAAAATCATTTAAGAACAACTAATCAACAGAATATTGATTTGTAAATTTTATAAAATCCCAAAAATAATCATTGAAATTATAAAATTATAAAAATAATTTTAGAGACAACCCAAATAATTTTGAAAATAAGATCATCATAAAATCACTTTTTAAAAGTGAAATAAAAATAAAATGGTGCGGCGGTTAATCATAAGAGCACACCACGCAATCCAACAATCACATATAAACAATAATAAGTCAGACACTGGGACCAGAATTAATACAAAATTCTTTATTCAATATATTTACGCAATAATTGCATATTTAAATATTACAAAAATGTACGAGTCGTTATATGTGGGGGAGTAAAATTCGGTTGGAAATTGATTTTGGGACAAAATTCCCGTTTTCCCCCCTTAAACTGCCTTTTATTTTTTTCCAAAGTCTAGACACGGCGCGGCTGCGCTCTAGGACGGACCTGAATTTTTCCATTTTTATGATATTTTTGTGATTTTATCTTTTCTTCTTGCTTCCTCTACTTACTAATGTACAACAAACTTGGGTTTCCTCCCCAAAAGCGCTTCTTTTACGTCGCTAGCCTGACGTAGAATTTTGAGATCAAGTGGACAATAAAACGGCACTAACCACCTCGTAGTTTGTCGTGTCACCATAATAATGCTTCAACCGTTGACCATTTACCTTGAATGCTTGGCCCAGATCACTCTCAAAAATTTCCACCGCTCCATTTGGAAACATAGTTTGATTATGAAGGGCCCTGACCATCTTGACTTTAACTTTTCCGGAAAAAGACGGAGACGAGAGTTGAATAAAAGAACTTGTTGCCCTGGCACAAATTTCTTGAGCAGTAGACCCCGATCGTGCCACCTCTTGACTTTCTCCTTATACATATTGTTGTTCTCATAAGCTTGAAGTCGAAACTCGTCAAGTTCATTTAACTGAAGCATCCTCTTCTTTCCAGCTGCATCCAAGTCCAGATTCAATTTCTTCAAAGTTATTGGCAACGCCTTAACTTCAACCCATTTCGACACATAATCAACTGCCAACAAGATATACTAATTGTTCAAGATAAGACAAATGGCCCCATGAAGTCAATTCCCCAAACATCGAAGACCTCAACCTCGAGAAGCACATTAAGAGGCATCTCATCCCTTTTAGACATATTACCCACATGTTGACATCTATCACATTTCAAAACGAACTGATGAGCATCTTTAAACAATGTTGGCCAAAAGAAACCTGCTTGAAGAACACAAGCTGATGTCTTTTCTCCACCATAATGTCCTCCATAAGCCGTTGAGTGGCAATCTCGCAAGATCCCCCCCCCCCGTTTCTCTGTAAGGAATACATCTCCTGATGATTTGGTCAGCTCCTTGGTGAAAAAAAATGGCTCATCCCACATATACCACTTCACCTCATGAAGAAACTTCTTCCTTTGAGCATAAGATAAGTCATGAGGCATTATATTACTCACAAGATAGTTCACAATGTCTGCAAACCACGGTTCTTCTTCTTGCACTCCAAACAGCTGCTCGTCGGGAAAAGACTCATTTATCAATGTCTTGTCCAATGAAGTAGCATTAGGATTCTCTGAACGCGAGAGATGATCAGCAACTTGATTTTCAGTTCATTTTCTGTCCTTGATCTCTAGTTTAATTTCTTAGAGCAAAAGAACCCATCGAATCAAACTAGGCTTCGAGTCCTTCTTTCAGAGGAGATATCGAATGACGGCGTGATCAGTGAAAACTGTCACCTTAGTCCCAAGTAGATAAGATCGAAATTTCTCAAAATCGTAGACAATAGCCAAAAGTTCTTTCTTCGTAGTAGTGTAATTCAGTTGAGCACCATTGAGAGTCTTACTAGCGTAGTAGACCACATGAAATATATTGTTCTTTTTCTGCCCAAGAACTGCTCCAACTGCATAGTCACTTGCATCACACATCATCTAAAAAGGCTCATTCCAATTAGGTGCAGTTATGACAGGTGTCATGATTAAACTCTTCTTCAATGTCTCAAAAGCTGCAAGGCACTCGTCATCGAATTTAAAAGGAACATCTTTCTCTAACAGATTGCACAAAGGCTTTGAAATTTTCGAGAAGTCCTTGATGAAACGCCTGTAGAAACCCGCATGACCAAGAAAACTGCGAATCCCCTTAACAAAAATAGGTGGAGAAAGATTCTCAATGACCCCCACGTTGGCCTTGTCCACCTCTTAACCTTTATTAGAAACCTTGTGCCCGAGAACAATGCCCTGACGCACCATAAAATGACATTTTTCCCAATTGAGAACCTGATTGGTCTCAACACACCTCTTGAGAACGTGTCCAAAATTCTGCAAGCATTCATCAAAAGAATCACCAAAGACTGACAAGTCGTCTATGAACACCTCTACATTTTGGCCAATCATGTCAGAAAAGATGGCCATCATACATCTATGAAATGTGGCTGGTGCAATACATAGACCAAAAGAAACTCGTCTGAAGGCGAAAGTACCAAATAGACAAGTGAAGGTAGTCTTCACCTGATCTTCTGGAGTGATACAAATCTGATAGTAACCCGAATAACCATCCAGAAGACAGTAATAATCATGACCGGCCAACCTGTCAAGCATCTGATCAATGAAGGGCAATGGAAAGTGGTCCTTCCTAGTGGCCTTATTCAGCTTCCGATAGTCCATGCAGACCCTCCACCCGTGACTGTTCTGGTAGGGATAAGCTCATTCTTTTCATTTGCTACCACAATAATTCCACCTTTCTTTGGTACACATTGAACCGGGCTTACCCATGAACTGTCAGAGATAGGATAAATGATCCCTGCATCTAGCCACTTCAGAATTTCCTTATTCACTACTTCCTTCATGATAGGATTAAGTCGTCTTTACTGCTGGACTGTAGGCTTGCTACCTTCCTCTAGCAGAATTGTATGTATACAGTAAGAAGGGATGATCCCCTTGATATCTGCTATATTCCATCCAATTGTCAACTTGAACTCTCTCAGAATCCTAAAAAGCTTTTCCTCATCACTACCTGAAAGGTCAGATGCAATAATAACAGTCAGAGTAGATGCATCACCGAAAAACGCATACCTTAAATGCTCAGGTAAAGGCTTAAGCTCAAGAGAAGGGGCTTCCTCAATAGAAGGCTTGAGGCATTTAGGAGCTTTGTTCAATTCCTCCATTCCAAAAGATTCAAAAGGAATATCAATCTTCCTCTTTCAGGGAGAAGCAATCAAATATTGCAATTATTCTTCACCTCCGTCATCTTCAATATCTAAATTCCCCAATAAGGCTTTTTCTAAGGCATCAGACCTTAGCAATTGATCAAGTTCCGATGTGACCACCGAATCTACCAACTCCACTTTTAAGCACTCCTCATTATCAGTAGGAAATTTTATAGCATTGAATACATTAAAAGTAACATCCTGATCCAGAACTCACATTGTAAGCTCACCCTTCTGCACATCGATCAAGGTTCGGCCAGTTGCCAAGAAAGGTCTTCCCAAGATTATAGGAATCTTCTTATCCTCCTCGAAATCAAGAATTACAAAATCAGCAGGAAAGATGATTTTATCAATCTTGACCAAGATATCCTCCACAATACCTCGTGAATATGTAATAGAACGGTCGGTCAACTGCAAAGTCATATATGTCGGTTTAGGATCATGTAGATCCAACTGCTTGAAGATTAACAAAGGCATCAGATTGATGCTAGCTCCCAAGTCACATAAGCATCTGTCAAAAGACACTTTTCCAATAGTACATGGAATAGTAAAGCTTCCTGGATCTTTAAGCTTTGGAGGCAACTTCTGCTGCAACACAACACTACATTCCTCCGTAAGAGTGACAGTCTCTAAATCATCTAGCTTCACTTTCCGAGAGAGAATACCTTTCATAAACTTTGCATAACTAGGCATCTGCTCGAGAGCCTCAGTGAAAGGTATGTTGATATGAAGTTTCTTGAACACCTCCAGAAACTTCTCAAATTGCTTGTCCAGCTTTTTCTTCTGCAGCCACTTAGGAAAAGGCGGTGGAGGATAGATCTATTTTTCCCCTGTATTACCCTCAGGCGGAGTGTGCTCAACAGTAGTCTTCCTTGGTTCCACTTCTTCATCCTGCTGCTTTGCTTCTTTCTCAGCCCCAGTTTCTTCAGTCAACTCTTGAGTTTGTTCGGGATTCGCAACCTTTCCAGACCTCAAAGTGATTGACTTTACCTGCTCCTTCGCTCCCTTCTTTCCTGGCACTTCAGTGTCACTAGGAAATATACCAGGTTGACGATTTAGCAAGGCATTGGCAATTTGCCCAATCTGATTTTCCAAGGTCTTGATAGAAACAGCTTGACTCTTGCACATAAGCTTCCAACTCCTCTAATTTAGATTTTACATTAGCTTGTTGCAGCTGTTGGTGCATACTGCGGTTGCTGAAAACCAGGGAGTTGTACTGCTTAGCTGGATACTGTATATAAGGTTGTTGAATCGCATCTTGAGCGTTGTTCCAACTGAAATTAGGATGATTGCGATTGTTAGGATGATAGGTGGCTGGCACAGGTTGCTGTGATCGCTGGAAGTTGCTCACGAACTGAGCTGATTCACTAGAAATTGCGCTTGGATCAGTCTCATGGGCACCAGCGCAAAACTCACAGACACTAGTGATTTGATTAACTCCATAATTAGCTAAAGTGTCCACCTTCATTGTCAAAGCCTTAAGTTGGGCAGCGATAGCAGTTGCTGCGTCCAACTCCAGAATTCCTGCTACTTTTCGCTGAGTCAGTCTCTGGGAAGGATTATGGTACTCATTAGCAGCCATCAGTTCAATAAGTTCATAAGCTTTATTGTAGCTCTTAGCCCACAAGGATCCTCTTGATGCTGCATTAAGCATGAGTATAGAAGTAACACCCAATCCATTATAGAAATAGTTAATAATCATCCAATCAGGCATGCCATGGTGTGGGCACTTCCTTAACATCTCCTTATATCGATCCCAAGCCTTACACAGAGATTCTCCAGTTTATTGAGCAAACTAAGTAAGAGCATTCCTGATTGCTGTAGTCTTCGCCATGGGGAAGAATATAGTGAGAAACTATTGAGCAAGATCTTTCCAAGTGGTGATAGACCCTGTTGGTAGATAATGTAACCAGCACTTAGCTTTATCCCTCAGAGAGAATGGGAAGAGTTATATCTTAATAGCATCCTCTGTCACATCGTTGAATTTGAAAGTGTCGCAGATCTCAATACAATCCCTGATGTGCATATTGGGGTCTTCAGTAGGAGAACCCCCACACTGAACTGAGTTTTGTATCATCTGAATCGTGCTCGACTTAATCTCAAAAATGTTATCCCTGATGGCTGGTCTAATGATGCTAGACTGAATGTCATTAATCTTAGGCTTAGAATAGTCCATCAAAGCCTTCAGATTTTCTGCTTGATCACCCATAGCTACTACCATTGGCTCTTCAACTTTCTCTTCTTCCTCTAACTTCTTTTCTTCGTTAGAAACTTCCCTACGAACTACCATAAGTTCTTCCTCGGCTTTATCCAGTGTTCTCTTATGAGTACGCGAACGCGTATGCATACACCCTCGTTAGAGTACCTGAAACTAGACAAGGAACAAATAAGTAACAATGTCTGAGTTAATGAACTTTAACGACCACTGATGGAAAGCACATAAACTATAAATTAACATTGCAGCTCCCCGGCAGTGGTGCCAAAAACTTGCTAGTCTCTAAACACGTGCTAATAATACACGCAAGTATACGAGTTCGCAAGTAGTATAGAATCTTTTCTAGTTCGTTCCCACAAAGACTGTATTGGTTAACTATCTAATTTATGCACCAAAGCAACAATGTATGGTTATTATCCAATGCTAAGATGATAACAAATTGAGATTGTTTATAACTAAGAATTATGCTAGCAATTATAACTACGAGAATAAGATTGACTGAATTGATATATATGACAAACATGGGATTCTAACTTCATTAAATACTTCATTCAATAGCTTTATTATTCTTAACCTTAGCATGCAATGGTGATGACACTAATCAGATAACACAAAACTGATAAATGCCAACTTTTGTTGCACGAGTACCATTCTACCAGACATCCACAAAAGAGATAGAAGCTGAATAGGCACCAATTATATTGAGACCCTATATGTCTATAGAATTTGATAACATAACGGTTTAAGCACAAGTTATCTATCTTGATTATATATGGCAAGTAAGATGGTTAAAATTACCTACGAATCATGCATAACACATACATGAACCTATGCTAGCATGGCAAGCTCTAAATCCTTAAATTCACTTTCGCTTCATTAAGAATTAACACACTATCTTATAAGTTCGCGACGCTCATAAGTCGAATACGCACAACCAATATTAGGATATCATACAATCACCACATAATAAGGCATCAAACAATTTAACTAAAGAAATCCATAAATAAATCCGCTAGAACCCCACGATAATGATTAGCCCATATTCGGACTCATCATCAACGTGGGTTTCGATGAAAACATGATATAGAAAATGTAGTATTTATACGAATATATAAAACCAAGTATAAACAAGAGTATAGGTTCATAAAAACAAGAAACAAGCATCCAAATTACAACTCAAAATAAATATTCAAAAGAAAAAACTAGATCGTCTTCGCCTTTGTTGAATTGTGCTAAAGGTCTTTTTCCATCTTCTCATTGCGCTCTGGTCCGTCTCTTGCTTCCTGTCTATTAAAAACGACCTAATATGAATATATATAACAGCCCTCAACAATCTAGAAGCCTTCCCTTTTAGAATTGTAGTAGAAACAGGATTCTAAAATTCAGCCTCGGCGCGGCCGCGCGCTATCACAGCGCGGGCGCGCCGTCCTTCTGGGAAAAACTCAGATTTCTTCTTAAATCTTGCTGCTTCGAGCCGGCTTTCCACGAGCTTTTATTCCAACACCACCTGGACACCAAATTAGCACCAAAACAATGCCAATTTACCTGATTACCTGAGTAGTGCCTGAAATGCAAAAACACTAGAAAACACCTTAAAACACATAACAACTTGAGTACAAATGCATCAATTCAAAGCTTATTAGAGCATAATAAAGTGTCATAAATACCACTCAACACACCTGACGGTCAAATAATAATGGAGAAGCAACAGTTTGGAGTATAACTTAACTAACCATAACCAAAAATCTTCAATCAGCTTTCAACTTTTAATCCTGGACTTGGAAATAATACTATCTTATATCTACTGCATCTTCTATATGCATTTAGCTTCAGCAGAGAACAAATTTTTCTCTCCCTTATGTAAAGTTGCAGATAGATACATCTTCCAAACACTGTCTTCAATAACCTTCAGATCTTCCCATAAAGCACATAGAAAACATTTTAGAACTTAGAAACAAAACCCAATAATCTCTCCCCCAAAGATGAAAAATTTCTTCCTTAGTACAATAAAGTTAGAATTCCCTATTCTTAGTTACAGAAAGACTATTAGTCCATAATCTCTTTATAATCTCTTCCCTTAGTTGAGTAATCCTTCAAAATGTATTCAGAGTAGAACCTTAGGATCAACCAACCAAGTGAAGAGACTATTTGGTAACCATTTCTCACAGTGCAAGTGTGTGATTTCTGTTTAGTGATCTCACATTTATGTTTCACTCCACTCTACACTCAAGTGTTTGTCACTCAGTCTCACAGTGTGTCACTCACTCAAAGCTCCAAACATCCAAGTGTACCAGCGAGAAAATCCTTTTCATAGAAAAGTTGCCTTCCACCTTCAAGGATGGAAACTCTCATTCAAGAGATTCAGAAATGTTCCTTCTGAGAGGGGAAATTAGGATTCTTTTCAGTGGAAGAATTCCTGATATCCCTCAACTTCTATGAAGAAATATACCTCATAAACTCGCCAGATAATATCTGAGTCCTTATTTACGAGCTGCAATTTTGACTATGTCAAAATCATTTCCAGATTTGAATTCCGGGAAGATAATCAATAATCAACGATATGCCATTAGGGATCAAAGATTTCTTCTGAAGTCTGTGAGGACTTATCAGAGTTTCCAAGATCTTAATCCAAAAGATCAGAGACCAAGATCCTTTTACATATCATAGACTAGGATTTGAGAATTAAGATCGAGCAACTTCCAGGATCATATGTTCTCATTCAAGATTAGAGATAATGAGCAGAACATGATCCAGGATTTCAACCACTGATATTGACCTTGATATGGTTTGACAATGATTGTTGCATCAATACCTTCCTTGTGTATGTGAATCTCACATGTGCATTGAAAACATTTTAATCAAGGGTAGTGACTCTCATATAGATGCCCTGACTGACATGCGAATTTTCAATAGATAACATTTTTTTGGGAGAATGCACCTAGTAACTATTTATATGCCTTTTTCAGCTCTATATTCTATTGAGAGAATACAAATGAGCTTACAGATGTCTCGGGTTATAGATACTCCACTTCTTTGTGAGAGACAGAGCTGTAGAGTTGACCTTTCCTTCTTTATGTGGTGCTTCTTGGCACTATCTTCCTGTTAGTCCATTAACAATATAGCAAGACTTACAGAAGGGGGTTTGAATGGAATTCTTGAATCTTTTTCTTGAAATGAAAATGTTCAAACTTGAATACAAATATAAGTGTTTTGATTAGCACAATGCGGAATAAAAACTTAAGTGAATCAAAACATAAATAATTAAAAACAAGAGTCTTTTAAAACTTTCTGGTGGATTTAAACAATTCCACCAAAGATATATATTATATCGAGAGAACTCTGTGTGCAAGAATGCTCACAGCTGCTTACAAATTTGAACTACTGAGAATACAGAGAAATGCTAATAATTCTGCTTACAAATGTTTCTCACTTTTTGTATCTCAAATTGTTATTTCTATTTGCTACTTCTTGGTTTATATATTACCAAGATTACAAAGTCAAAAGATAGAATCATTATAAAAACTATCGGGTCTAATGCTTTATTACTTTGTTCTCTATTACCCGGTTAATAGGCTTCCTCATTCTATTTGCATACATCCCGACGCATGTGACCAGTTGTCACTGTCAACTGATGTTTGAATTCTTTATCCGTAGAGTACATGATCATCCGTTGACTTTATGATCATCCGTTGATGGCTTCATTGATCATCTGTCGACTGCTATATAAAAACATTCGTTGATAGCCATTTGATCATCCGTCGATGGCTTTGTTAATCATCCGTCGGTAGCTATTTTGACACTTGACTTCAATTCATTTATGCAGAATTACAAGACATCGTCTATGTACAATTAATCAACCTATTCTGCATATCTAGTTAAAGTCAACATGACTTATATGCTACTACAGAATCTATACAAAGGTGTATGCAGAAATGTGCTACAGACTCATTATTACATAAGCTACTCACTCGATGGATAATAAATAATTATCCGTCGGGACTATAGATTTATCCGTCGGGACTAAAATCTACTTAGGTGTTTTGTTTGTGAAATCATCAAGTACACAACATATGCATAACAATCTCCCCCAATTTATGTCTATTGGAATTGTAGCCATAAATTAAGAGATACTTGATGATAATAAAAAATCCTAAACATATAGCTTTAAAGAAAAGTAGATTATACTGAAAGTGCTTCAAATAATCAAAATGTGCAAAGTTTAGCTCACAGTTATTTCAAGATGCTCCTCTAGCCTGAGCAGATTTTTCTAGTTTCTTGAAGGTATAGATCTTCTTCCAAGCTTTCTGTTGTTTTCATCAATATGATTTTGGAGCTGCCTGTGGAATTCCAGTTCATTAGATTCTGAGAGATTTAGCTTTTCTTACATTTCCAAGAGAGTCTCATTGCTGGAGATGCTCAATTGGTCTTCTAATCTGAAGAATCTTCTCACACCTTTGTCATCTATGAACTCCATCAGCCAGTAGGGCCTTAGATGCACTCTTCTCCCTGTGTATGGGATGATTAGAGTCTTTGGGAGTGCATCTTTAGCTCTAACACTCCTTAGTTCTTCAATCTTCTTCAATACTAGTCTTCTTGCAGTGACATTGAACCCAAAGTTCTTCTTGAAGGATGAATAAACTTTAATCAGTATAGTTTGGCTCTCTTGAAGAATCCTGTGAAGTGGCCACTGAATCTCCTTTCCTCCTTTGTACTTGAACACTAACCTTTCAGGTAGGTTTCTGTATGCATCAATTCCCCTCACTTCATCTAGTTCATCCAGATAGAGGTTTAGATTAGAAAATTCTTTGATGTCACACAAGTACAAGTAGTCTCCCTTATTGACTTTGGGCTGAGCTTTGACTACAGATTTGGATTTGAGAGGTGACAATTTCACTTTCTTGACTGCCCTTGACTTTGTCCTTTTTGGCTTGCTAAGGATTGGTAGACTGAAGTCAGGAATTGGTATGTTGTCCCATTCTATTGGCTCATCCTTGGGCACAATAGGTTCACCATGAATGTTCCTGTAGGGATCCACTACCCTTATATCTTCAAATACCACAGAGGGCTTTGATGCTTGAGTTGTAGCTGGTGTGGGTTCCTTAGGAAATTGATCTCCCAATTCCATGTCAACAATATCTAGTTTCCTTTTTGTTCTTTTAGCCAATTCTTTCTTCCTTGGAGATTTCTTCTGTTCTTCAACTTGCTCCCTTGATTCAGTAGCTTCAGATGGTTGAGAGGGAATTTGTTGGGATGAGCTCACAGCCTGTAGCTTGGCCAAGATAGCAATCTGCTCTTTCTTTTGTTTAGCCTTCTTTGTATCTAGAATAGCTTGCTTCTTTTCCTGCTTCAATCTGGCTTTTTCTTCTCTCTTTGCTTGAGCAAATTGAGGATGTCCAGCTACCACACAAATTTCCTTTCCATTTCTGAATATCTTAGTAATTCTCCTTTTTAAAGCTGAATCAGTTGGATCTTTATAGAAAACAATTGATCTTGACAGAAGCTTCTTCTCATCAGGCTTGGGTGTCTCATACACAGTATCCAAGGGGTTCTTCAAGGATGATTTTGAATAGTTTGCCCTTGGTTTAAGAATAATTTCAGCCTTTGGAGACTTGATGCAGGAAGATTGTCCTCTTTCCAGATAGTTCATGCTCATCTCATTCACACTGATTTGCTTGACTTGAGAGTGATGGATGGCTGACTTAAATGGCTCCTTGACAAGTTGGAACTTCTTCTGTATCTCCTCATCAATCTTTTCCCAGTTGATCAAACTCAACTTTTCTTTCTCAGCAACTTTCAAATTTGATGTTGCTTCTTGAATCAGATCTATACCATCTGCAACTGGTGGCTTTGAGACAGTAATTGATGGCACAATTACCTTAGTGATTTGTATCTGAAGCTTCTCCCCCTCACTTGGTCCTTTCTCCCCCTTTTTGTTATCATCAAGTTGAGGAGTCAGGCCTTGTGCTTTAGACAGTTGCATGAGAAGATTGGTCTGAGACTGTTGATTTTAAAGAATGGTGGCCACAGAATTTTCAATAACTTGCGCTCTGTCTTCCAACTTGGCCAGCTTCTTTTCAGCATCTGATTCTCTTCTCAGTCTCAGTAATAGATCCTGCATGGTACCATATGGCATGACTGAATCCAGCTTCTAAGAATTGTAGGTCTTCAAGTCAGCCATATCCTTTTTGAGTTCATCCACACTCAGATTCTGTCTTAACTGTTGTAGCTTCATGAGATGTAGAGAATCTAGGTGAGCTTGAAGAATAGCCTTGGTACCAGCATTTGAGCTCTTCTGAATGGCCTTTTGGATAGACATGATTTGTTTGACCAAGGAGACATTAAATTGTCCTGGTGTAGACTCCTTTGTCAAGGCCCATTCAGGTAAATCTGGAATAGAACTTGGGCCTTCATCTCCCCCTAAGTTCATGCTTCCATCAAATAAAATAGAGTCATCATCATTAGAATTTACTCCAAATTCCTCAGATGGCTCACCAGTTATAGGAGGCATTAAATTGATAGCACATTTATCCCTTTGTAGAGATTTTGAAGTATGTACCAGATTCAAAGTCTTTTCTGCCTCCTCATTGCCCTGAGTAGCCAACAATTGATAGGTTGACACAGGATGAGTAAAAGTGTCAGCATCCAAGGAAATGTTATCAATTACAGCTTTTTAATGTTGCTGAAATTGTCTTTCCTTTTCAGCATCATCCACAATCATTAACTCATGAGCAATGGCTGGATCCACCCTTATATCCTCTGTACCTGTTTTTCTCTCATATTCTCTCTTTTGTTGCATCAGGGTCTCACCCTGGCTCCCCACCCTCACACCCTCACCTTCACCTACTAAGGTGGGACTCCTCTCACTCCCTTTTGCCAATCCTGAATAAATGGATTGCTGATTTTCACTCATTTCCTCTCCTTTTGCCTGGGAACAACCCAGCCTTTCACTCAGGACACTCTCCTCTCTCAATCCTAAGAGTGACTGTACAACCACTAAATCTTCTGCACTTAAAATAATTGAAGTTTGAAGTTGTGCAGAGATACTCGATGGATGACTGATATCCATCGAGTGAGTGGTAATGCTATCCGACGGATAACTGCTGTTAGGCTTATCCATCGGGATACAGTCACTACTCGACGGATGAGCAATATCAGTCGAGAGAGTATAAATGAATGAGTTGGGAAGAGAAACTATTGTTGACTCTGTGCTGATTGAAGATATTTGGGGCACAGATGTTCTTAATAGTTTCTGAAAGAATTGGCAAGTGAGCCAACAAATCATCTAAAAGATGATGCTCACTTGCACTAGATTTTGGCTTCCCCAGCAGAGTTAAAGAAGGGGAATCAGGAATTGATGTGTGTATCATATCCACATCCAGAGAGTTTATTGGTGAGTATGGTGTATGAGGTGCTTCTATAACTAGAGATTTTGGCTGTGACTCCACATTTATTGGAGCCACATCAAACTGAATTTGAGATAGTGCAGGGACTGTGTCTTTAGCACCAGTTTGCACTGTGTGTGTACCCTGTGCATCCCCAGAGGTTTTAGATTTCTTCTTTCTTGTATAAGTTTGGGATGAGCTTGTGTCCCTAACCCTTTTGGCCTGTGCTCTTGGCTGAGAGCTTTGTTCAGTAACCACATCCTTTTGGGAGGATGCAGTTAGAAGTGAGCTTTTATCCTTTTTAATCACTGCAGTTTGTTGGGAAACTACAGTGTGGCTAGACTGGGATTCACTCAACTCTCCAACCTTATTCTTGGGGTTTCTTTGATGTTCACCCCTTCCGTCACCTAACTTACCCTCCTTCACACTCCCCTCTTTGGATTTGGTGGATTTTTCAACTGGTATCTTTTGAGAGATACCAGAGGGGGTTTTCTTTGATTTGGTTTTGGAAATAGTAGTAGGTTTGGAGGCTTTGGTAGGCAACTGTTTGGTCATTGGCACAGTTGCCATAGCTACTCTTGAATTCAAAGAAATAGTGGAGGTTGGAATAGTTATAGGGATGGATGAACTTACCTCACTTACCTGAGGTGCCTGCATTACAGGAAAGTAGAACATTGGCACATCCTTGTGATGATTGGCCCTGTTCAAATCTGCAATGAGTCTTCTCTCTTGAACCCAACAATCCAGTTTGTTGTTAGGGTTCTCAAGCACAATCTCTTCACAGAGGTGGTTAGCCAATAACATGAAAAATCTAGCATAATACACATTTTTACCTCTTTTTGCTAACTCACCCAATTTAAATCCTAACTCAAATAGGACAAGGTCACTAAAATTGTAAAATTTATCTGTAACTAGCATGTATAGCATGTTAAGCATGGAAATATTCACTGAATCAAAATTACTGATTTTTCTAGAGAAAACCTTAGTAACTACATCACACATGAAACTCCACTCCTTCCTAAGACCCATTCTCCTAATATCACTCAGTTTAGAAGTAGGAAGTGCACAATGCATGGAATTAAGCATATTGATAATATCAGTGTCATTGTGTGGTGAAGTCACATTGTTATCAGGAATTTTGAAACATGCTTTTATCACATCACTATTGATACAGAATTCTTTACCTTTGATGGTTAGAGTGATGGTCTTGTCAGTAGAGTTGTAGATAGCAGTGGTCCACATCTCTTCAATAACCTCACAGAAGATTGTGGGTGATTCCAGCATGGCGTAATTGAGCTTGCAATTCTTCACAAAGTCCATCATCTTGTGGTAGTCCTCTGATTGCTGAATACCCTTTTGACCAATGCAGTGAAATTGTTCTTCTCATAAATGAACCCAGTTTGAGACATAATCTTTACTACATGTGCCATTGTTTAGAGAATAAAAGCTTGAAGAGAAGAAGAGTAAGTGCTTGAGGGAGAATTGAAATTAGAGCAGTTGAATTTGAGAATGATAAAAGAAAACAATTGCAATGAAATAAGCTTTTATACTATCTCAAAAATAACTGATAAAAATAATAAAGTAAAGTAAATTAACCAATAGAAATTGCCTAAAATAGTCGTTTAAAAATAAACTGTAAAAATTTCACCCATTATCTGTCGTATAATGCTTACAAACTGTAAGTATACTCGATGGATAATGCACAGGGAATTAACGGCTCAGATTAAGACAATTCGACGGATGAAGATAAACTGTTATCCATCGAGACATAAGATATTCCAGAAAAGTAACTAATTTTTATTAGAAAATAGTGTGTCGACGGATGACCAAACTCGATGGATAAGGGTCATTCGTCGAGATGTAAATTTTGACTTAGCCAAAAATTTCATCCAGAATTGAAAAATCAATTAACTTTCTGGCTGCATTTCAACTTGCAAAATAACTCAGATAGATTTAAAAGTAATTAAGCATACCTAACTCCCTTACCAACCTTGAAACGGTGGATACATCCAGTGGCTTGGTAAAGATATCTGCAAGTTGCTTCTCACTTGGAACAAAATGAAGTTCCACAGTACCATTCATTACATGTTCCCTTATGAAATGGTACTTGATATCTATGTGCTTTGTCCTTGAATGCTGCACTGGATTTTCAGTGATGGCAATTACACTTGTGTTATCACAGAAAATAGGAATTCTCTCAACTTGCAAACCATAGTCTAGCAATTGATTTTTCATCCATAAAATATGTGCACAGCAACTGCCAGCAGCAATATATTCAGCTTCAGCTGTAGAAGTAGAAACTGAATTTTGCTTTTTACTGAACCAGGACACAAGCTTGTTTCCTAGAAATTGACAGGTTCCTATTGTACTCTTTCTATCAATTCTACAACCTGCATAATCTGCATCTAAATAACCAGTTAGATCAAAACCAGAATCTCTAGGGTACCAAATGCCAAGGTTTGGTGTTCCCTTGAGATATCTGAAAATTCTCTTAATAGCTATCAAGTGAGATTCTCTAGGATCAGCCTGAAATCTAGTACATAAACATGTAGCAAACATTATATCTGGCCTACTAGCTGTTAAGTACAGAAGTGAGCCAACCATGCCCCTATAACTTGAAATATCCACAGACTTTCAGTAGTGTTTAATGCAAGCTTAGTTGCAGTGGCCATGGGAGTTTTTGTAGATGTGCAATCCATTAGATCAAACTTCTTTAAAAGATCAAAAATATATTTAGTTTGACTAATAAATATTCCATCACTAACTTGCTTAACTTGTAAACCAAGAAAGTAAGTTAGTTCTCCCATCATACTCATTTCATACTTACTTTGCATCAATTTGGCAAACTTTTTGCAAAGTTTCTCATCTGTAGAGCCAAAAATAATATCATCTACATAAATTTGAACAAGTATACTAGAGCCATTAACATTTCTGAAAAATAAAGTTTTATCTACAGTTCCTCTTGTGAAGTGATTTTCCAAAAGGAACTTTGATAAAGTGTCATACCAGGCTCTAGGTGCTTGCTTCAGTCCATAAAGTGCTTTCAGAAGATAATAGACATATTCTGGAAAATTTGGATCTTCAAAACCAGGAGGTTGACTGACATATACTTCTTCCTCTAATTCTCCATTCAGAAAGGCACTTTTGACATCCATTTGATAGACCTTGAAATTGGCATGGGTTGCATAGGCTAAGAAGATTCTGATGGCTTCAAGTCTTGTAACAGGAGCAAATGTGTCATCAAAATCAATTCCTTCTTGCTGACAATAGCCCTTAGCAACCAATCTAGCTTTATTCCTGAGTATTATGCCATTTTCATCCATCTTGTTTCTGAATACCCACTTGGTGTCTATTGGATTCTTTCCTTTAGGCTTGGGTACCAGCTTCCATACATTATTCCTTTCAAATTGGTTTAGCTCCTCCTGCATAGCTAAAATCCAATCAGGGTCCAATAAAGCTTCTTCTACCTTCTTTGGTTCTTCCTTTGACAGAAAGTTGATGTATAGACATTCTTCCTGAGTTGCTCTTCTTGTTTGAACTCTAGAAGAAACATCACCAATGATAAGCTCAAAGGGGTGATTTTTTGTCCATTTCCTTTGTTGAGGTAGATTAGCTCTAGATGAAGAGACCTCAATGTTGTCTTGATGTGTGATTGAGTTTTGATTGCTAGAAACTCCCCCTGAGTTTGTGGATCTTTGATTTGAGAAAGGAGAATTTTGTATAGGTGACCTGTCTTGACCTCCTGCTCCTTTTGATAACCCGACGGATGGTGAATTTTGAGTACCGACGGATGAGGCAGGTTGTCTCCCGACGGATAACGCAGGTTGCCTTCCGACGGATGAAGCATTATGCAACTTGACAGATGTTGAGTTTTGTGCTTCATTGGTAGCAGATTTGTCTGCATTATCCTTAGACACTGTTTCTTAATCACTTTCATCATCACTGTCATCACTAATCATCTCCACATTATCGAATTTGAGTCTCTCATGGTAATCTCCATCTTTCAGTCCTTCAATCTTTTTATCATCAAACACAACATGTATAGATTCCACAACAATGTTGGTTCTTAGATTGTAGACTCTATATGCTTTACCAACAGCATATCCAACAAAAATTCCTTCATCTGCTTTAGCATCAAACTTCCCATTTTGATTAGTTTGATTTCTCAAGATATAGCATTTGCAGCCAAAGACATGAAGAAAGTTTAGAGTTGGCTTCTTGTTCTTGAACAATTGATAGGGAGTCATGGATCTTTCTTGATTAACTAGAGAAATGTTCTGAGTGTAACATGCAGTATTTACAGCTTCAACCCAGAAATATGTTGGTAGTTTAGATTCTTCAAGCATTGTCCTTGTAGCTTCAATAAGTGATATGTTCTTCCTTTCCACTACTCCATTCTGTTGTGGAGTCCTTGCTGCTGAAAACTCATGCAGAATCCCATTTTCCTCACAAAATGCTCTCATGACAGAATTCTTGAACTCAGTTCCATTGTCACTCCTGATTCTTCTAACTTTGAAATCAAGATGATTTTTGACTTGCCTTAAGTGATTGATGATGATTTCACTAGCCTCATCTTTAGACTTTAGGAAATATATCCAAGAGAACTTTGAGAAATCATCTACAATTACTAGGCAAAATCTTTTCCTAGAGATGGACAATACATTGACTAGTCCAAACAAATCCATGTGAAGCAGTTGCAAAGGCTCTTCAATAGTTGAATCAAGTTTCTTCCTGAATGATGCTTTGATCTGCTTCCCCTTTTGGCAGGCATCACACAGTCCATCCTTTGAAAACTCCACTAGAGGAATGCCTCTTACCAGTTCTTTCTTTACCAGCTCATTCATGATCTTGAAGTTTAAATGAGATAGCTTCTTGTGCCATAGACAACTTTCATCTTGACTTGTTTTACTGAGAAGACAAGTTACAGATTCTGCATTAGATGAGTTGAAATCAGCTAGGTACACATTTCCTTTTCTCACACTAGTGAGTACCACTTTGTTGTTTCTTTTATTAGTCACAACACAGGCTTCTGAGTTGAAGGTTACTGAATTGCCTTTATCACAAAGCTGGCTGATACTCAACAGATTGTGTTTGAGACCATCCACTAAGGCAACCTCCTCAATGATGACATTGTCCTTAGAAATCAAGCCATATCCCACAGTATAACCCTTGATGTCATCTCCAAAAGTAATACTTGGTCCATCTCTCTCCTTAAACTCTGTGAGCAGGGTAGAATCACCAGTCCTGTGTCTTGAACAACCACTATCCAAGTACCAAAGATTCCTTCTGTTTCCCTGTACACATCAAAATCAAATCAAGTTGATTTTGGTACCCAAGTTTCCTTGGGTCCTGCCTTATTAGCCTTCTTTTTCTGTTTC
Organism: Apium graveolens; assembly: GCF_009905375.1. Classification (NCBI taxonomy): domain Eukaryota; kingdom Viridiplantae; phylum Streptophyta; class Magnoliopsida; order Apiales; family Apiaceae; genus Apium; species Apium graveolens. Next base: position 184,033,714 of record NC_133651.1, read on the forward strand.
TTAGGCTTTATCTCATTTGACTCAGAAATTTCAGATTCATTCTTAGTCATTTGAGTTGAGCCTTTGAAACCATTCATTGCAACTGAATTATCATGCATATTATGACTAACAGGAAATGGCATGCTATGAGTAAACATTTTATTCCAGTAAGGCATGCTAAATGACATTTGTGGCATACTATATGCAACATAATAAGGATTAGGTGCAAATGGCATATTAGCAAACTATGCATTCATGTTCTATGTAGGCATAGCATTAACAGGCATGGGAGGCATGGCATTCATGTTAGGAAATTAAGACTGAACAGACATAGGAGTAGGCATGGCAGATTTGCAATTAACAGATAAACGATTTACACTACCACACTTGACACAGATTTTTCTAGGAGCATATTTATCAGGTGTGTAGTTATTGTGTTTGTTAATCCCTACTTTACCATTCCTATTATTTTTCCTTTTAGTCCCTGTTTTTACCTCAATTTTCTCAAGTCTTACACTTAACTGTTTGACAGTCATGTGACCAACATTAGCCTTTTTCCCTTTCTTAACTTGACTTGACTCTCCTGAAACAAAGTTCTTGGAAATAGACCCATACTTCTCATTTAGCTTGACTAGTTTGGCTTTGCTAATGGGCTTGCTCACAGTCGACAGATGAGGATTTTCATCATTCGATGGATAACACTTTTTGTTATCCGACGGATAGTCCTCATCATCCATCGAGTCTACATCTGTTAGCAGTCCATCTACCAAATTAGGTTCTAGTTTCTCTTTGTTCTTTTTCCAGGCTTCATCACAGAAAGACTCGATTCCTTGAACTTTGGTGATTTGAGCATGGACATCCCTGGATGTTTTCCAAGCTTTAATCACCTCTTGTTCACGCTCGAGCTGCTTCTTTAAAATTTCTTCCTTTTTCAAGGACTCAGTTAATTCCTCCTTAGCAACCTTACACTCAATTCTTAATTTCTCAAAATCAATAAACTGAGACTCAAGCACATTATTCCTCTCACTTAAAAACAGATTGTTTGCTTTGATTTTAGCATTTTCTTTAGTAAGAGACTTAAGTGTAACACGCAAGTGATATAACTCTGTAGACATGTCATTTATGGCATCATTACACTCAGCTTTAGATAAATGTGCAAGGTTTGTGGTAATTACCTGATTGCTTGAGGAACTTGTCTCTGTCTCATCAGACTTGGCCATTAGGGCTAGATTGACATAGCTGACATCTTCATCTTCATCCAGACCATCTGCTGCCCAGTCATTTTCTTGTATAATAAAAGCCCTTTCCTTTTGTTTGAGTAGATCAAAGTATTTTTGCTTATAATCCACAGAATCAAACTTTTTCTTACTGGAATCTGACTTTCTACACTCATTGGAAAAATGCACTGCCAAGCCACATTTGAATTTTGACTTATCCACCATGTTTCTATTTGGCTTGGCTGCTCCAAAGTTCTTCTTGAACTTGAGCTTGGCAAATCTCCTGGAAAGAAATGCTAGGTTCTCATCAATGTCCTCCATGTCATCTTGGCTCAATGAATCTTCACTTTCTACTGCAAGCCCCTTGCCCTTGTTCTCACAGACCTTTGAAGTTGATTCAACAGCTTCCATCTTGACTTCCTTCTCCTTTTCCAACTCAGCAACTAGTGCAATGGATCTTCCTTTCTTCTTTCCTCTCTCCATCCTTTCATCCTGCTCTATTTCAAGCTCATAGGTTTTCAAGATGCCATACAGTCTCTCCAAAGTAAACTCCTTATAATCTTGTGAGTTTCGTAATGAGACTGTCATTGGTTTCCATTCCTTTGGAAGAGATCTAAGGAATTTCAGATTAGAGTCTTTAGTCTGATAGACTCTCCCATGCAACTTAAGAGCATTTAGTAGTTTTTAAAATCTACTAAAAATGTTAGTGAGAGACTCACTTTCCTCATTGTGAAAATGCTCATATTGCTGAATCAAGAGCTGCATCTTATTTTCTCTAACTTGCTCAGTGCCATCACAGATTATCTGTATAGTATCCCAGACTTCCTTGGCAGTTTTGCAGTTGATAATGTTGTCAAACATGTCTGCATCAACTCCATTAAACAGAATATTCATGGCCTTTTTATCCTTCCTGACTTGTTCAATGTCAGGATCAGACCATTCATGCCTTGGCTTGGGAACTGATGGCTCGTTTCCTGTTGCAGCTCTCATTGGAACATGAGGGCCTCTTTCTATGCAATCCACATAGGCCTCATCTTGAGAAAGCATATGAAGATGCATCTTTACCTTCCAATGATGGTAATTATCTTTATCTAGAAAAAAAATCTTGACTCCAACATCCTTCTTGTTCATCTTGCTGAATTGTTTTGATCTTTAAACTCTTTGTTGATTAAGAGCTTGCTCTGATACCAATTGTTAGTCCCTTAACAATATAGCAAGAATTATAGAAGGGGGTTGAATGGAATTCTTGAACCTTTTTCTTGAAATAAAAATGTTCAAACTCGAATACAAATATAAGTGTTTTGATTAGCACAATGCGGAATAAAAACTTAAGTGAATCAAAACATAAGTAATTAAAAACAAGAGTCTTTAAAAACTTTCTGGTGGATTTAAACAATTCCACCAGAGATATATATTATATCGAGAGAACTCTGTGTGCAAGAATGCTCACAGCTGCTTACAAATTTGAAGTACTGAGAATACAGAGAAATGCTAATAATTCTGCTTACAAATGTTTCTCACTTTTTTGTATCGTGTTTTTTCTATTTGCTACTTTGTGGTTTATATATTACCAAGATTACAAAGTCAAAAGATAGAATCATTATAAAAACTATCGGGTCTAATGCTTTGTTACTTTGTTCTCTATTACCCGGTTAATAGGCTTCCTCATTCCATTTGCATACATCTCGACGCATGTGACCAGTTGTCACTGTCAACTGATGTTTGAATTCTTTATCCGTTGAGTACATGATCATTCGTTGACTTTATGATCATCCGTTGATGGCTTCATTGATCATCCATCGACTGCTATATAAAAACATCCGTTGATAGCCATTTGATCATCCGTCGATGGCTTTGTTAATCATCCGTCGGTAGCTATTTTGACACTTGACTTCAATTCATTTATGCAGAATTACAAGACATCGTCTATGTACAATTAATCAACCTATTCTGCATATCTAGTTAAAGTCAACATGACTTATATGCTACTACAGAATCTATACAAAGGTGTATGTAGAAATGTGCTACAGACTCATTATTACATAAGCTACTCACTCGATGCATAATAAATCATTATCCGTCGGGACTATAGATTTATCCGTCGGGACTAAAAGTCTTATCCGTCGAGTGCTACATTATTTCACTAAGTAAAATCTACTTAGGTGTTTTGTTTGTGAAATCATCAAGTACACAACATATGCACAACACTTCCTCATTCTCAACACAACTCCAATACTAAATGGTAATTTTGTCTGATCACTGAGTTGATATCTCAAGAAAGTTAAGTGAATCAGAACAAAATATGGGGAATGTATCATAATTAAGTAATGAAATACAGTTTGAGAAGTGTTTGGTTCAAATGACTTGGGCTAGAACCTATGAGGTTTGATAGGCTCTTAGTCAGTTCCTAAAACCACTAAGGGTGTTGAAGATCACAAACATCCCAAGAAAAATATCAGAGAATTTAGTGATCAAGAATAGAGTGATTTCAGAATCAGAGATCTATTACCTTTACTTACCACAATATGGATTCATGAAGGATGTCTCAGATGATCATGCTTTCTGATTTTTTTGACAATGCTACTCAGTCAAATCTATTAGCTCAAAACAGTTCGAGTTAGTCCAATATAGATCAATACTATAGAGGAAAGAGAGTGAACATTGTTCCAAACTTATAAGACTTGCATAAGGTAATCAGAGCATAAGAAATATATCAAGATTTAATATCTAGAACAGAGTATAAGTATAGCAAGATCATAAGAGTTACACATAGAATCAACATATAAGTCATACAAACCATTAATTATGCCAAGAGTGTATCCAACAAGTATGCACCAATTGATTAGTCAATCACAAGAATAAACCAATAAAACTACTCCTAACATAATCATATCACAACTATCACTAGTTATGCTGCATATTTATTCTAGCACAAGATAGACAGAGTTATTCTAGCATAAACAGAGAATCAGAGTAACCAAGGAATCTGTTGTCAGAGTTGCCTCAGGTCTGAAGCTCAACAATCATACAGAATTACTCAGAGAATATGATATAATCACACAACATATAATCATAGTATTCAAGCTAGTTGCACAGAATCTAAACCTATAAATCAGAGTTATGATAGAATCACAAAAGAGATTTCAGGATCTTAAATCATAGTGCAAACAATATTGAGATGTGTATGTGTGCTAAAATAAAAATCAATACCAAGAGTGTTTGCATCAGGGTAAACAAATAGCATGTAAACATTCAAACAACTCATATATTGCATCAAAAATTCTAACTTACTTACCACTAGCATGTAATCATGTAAAGCATGGTAATCAGTTAGCTTCAAAATAAGTTTACAAACATGGATATATATATATATAATGAGTATAGATATGTTGTTAGGTCCCGAATTATCGTAGAAGGGGGGTTGAATACGATAATCACTAAATTAAAAAATTCTTTCAAATCTTTTGCGGATATAAAATTTAGTGCTCGGTTAGTAGTTTCGTGTTCTTGAAAGAAATAGTGTTTGGAACAATAAAACGAGGAACACAAGATATTTGGGGAAATATATATTCGTATATAAATCCTCGAGGGGTGTTTTTACACTCCGGTAAATAAATTAACCGGCTACAATCTAAGAACAACAAAGTTCCTAGCTTCTACAAAGATCTACAAATCAAATAGTATACAATGATCTAGTTTTTATTTGTACTAGGATTTAATTATCGGGTAACGTTTATAATGCCCCTAAGAATATACAAAAGTTAAATCGGGCATTATAACGTTACTCCGGTGAGAAGTTAAATGGATAAATAAACAGCTTGAGCTTCTCTGTAAATTCTTTGTTGCAATTTTCAGCTCTTTTTGGGAGAGAAGAAGATGAACAGAACAATACAACTCTAATTACTGAGTTGATCTGCTGCTGAGTGTAGTCTTTTATCCAATAAATGTGTGGCTGAGGAGAGAGTGCTGAGATCAGGGAATATTCCTATAACTTGCGACTAACAAAAAAAATGGCAACCAGTTAATTTTCCGCCAACCTGCGACTAGAAAACCAACTGGAGACTAACTAATTTATTTAACAACCTGCGACTACAAAACCAAAACAATCACAGGTTTCATTATCCATTTACTAACTTGTGACCATGTATGGTTGCTGTTGTTTTATTTTTTTATTTCCTTTTTCTTTTTTTTCTTTTTCCTTTTTTTGTTTTCTTTTTCTTTTTTTATTTTGTTTTGTTTTCTTTTCTTTTGGTATTTTTTATTTAAGTTTAAATTGTAACTAAATTAATTTATAAAATAAACTTAAATATAACTTATATAAATAAACTAATTTATATTTATAAAATAAACTTATTTAAAGTTTATAAAATAAATCATTTTAAGTTTATTAAATAAATTATATTAAAGTCCATAAAATAAATTTATTTAATTTAACAATTAAACTTTGAGCTTCGCCAGTCCCTCGAGCAGTTTAGCTCTATACCCCGCGCACCTCTTCTCGTGCTTTAACATATAAACGTTCAATCCAAGTACGTTTCTCAACTTAACAATTCTTCTAAAAATAATACCCAGATTCCTTTCACGAGTTGTTGACTCCTAGTGCAACTGGTTTGGTTCACAGACGACTAACCGCGATTTAGGTCTTCGTATTATAGCCTTGATTACATTATTAAGCCTGCAACAACTTTATCTCTTCAAACACTGATTTTCAATAAACAACTGTACTTTCACTGGAATCCTTTCTGGTACTTTAGACAATGTCTTCATTTAAACTACAATCTTGAATACTTCATTCATTGTTCTTCACCGATGCTTGAACATATAAATGAACTCTTGCCGGTGAGTATAACTTCAATACTACAGTTGTCTTCTTTAACCTCTGTCTATACCATGTCTTCAATTCTTCAGATTCCTATGCTTCAAATACTGTTTATCTTCAATCAATGTCAATACACTGAAAGCTTCTGGTAGCACTTATACACTGAATCTTCATCATTTCTGAAACCCTGAAAGTATTTAATCTTTATTCTTCACTGAGGCATGATCATATTAATGAATTTCTTTCAGTGACCTGTAAACAGACTTCAAGCCTTCTTTTAATCTTCTGATTCTTTGTATTTTTCTTGTCTTCATTTCTTCTGATTTCTTGTGTAGACGTAGTATTATTAACTTGTCCCGTTCTTGTATTGTTGTCGTGTTGAGTTATCATGTAACTGTTAATACAGCTACGCAGTCTCACCAACAATCTCCCCATATTTGATTGTTAAACCTAATAAACAAATTAAATAGAGAGAATAACTCAACTAACAACTAGAAAAAGTAAAGTACCAGGACTTGTAAATAATGCTACTAGTTTTCTTGATCAAATTCTGTATTTCCAGATTTCTTGAGTAACTGAAATGAAAGATGTTTGTTCCTTTAGTACTGAACAGATCTTCAAGTAGTTTCATCTTCATTTCCTTGGTTCTTCAGGTTCTTCAAATCTCTACCAGATAATACTTCTCAGTGTTGAAGTAATCATCAGCAGCTTTTTTTGTACAACCACATTTCCTATTGAGAAGCAAATATCTCTCTTTCTTTTCCCCTATGAGAATTAACTGCTTAAAGGAGATCACCTTCGTCTACCACCTCTCCCGTACAATAGGATCTGCGGATAATAACTAATGGTACTACCCTTTTGAAAAACAACTTCCCCCCTTATAAAGAATAGTGATGAACCAAACCACTTCTTCTGATTACTAGGAAATCACCTTATGTTTACCACCTCTCCCGTACAATAGGATCCGTAGTTACAAACAACAACGGTGTTGTGGTTATATGCTTTACCTTTTTCCACCTGCCTGCTATTTTTCCCCCTTAGTTGAGGAATCCTCCAAAATATTACTTAAGCTTTTATCTCCCCTTAAAGAAGGAATGTATGCTGTTGTCTGAAGGAGTTCTCATATTTTACTTGGTTGGAAAAGAAATAAAAAGTCATAGTCTGATGAACCATGTCCCTTTAAATACTGCGGAAATGGCTTCATTGTTGATCATCCTGTTAACCAATATTCCCAACTCCTTATACCTCCCAACTGTGAGATCACCAATTGTTACCAATTATTAGCTATCAACTGGTTAGGTATCGAAGTATTCTAATCCATTCTGTAAATGTTAGGTCCCTAAGAGTTAGGTTCCAATCATAAACGGATTCGAGACCCGAAGTATCAAGAACCATGTTTAGGGATAGGGAATGGGATATGGTGTTTCTCTTTCTTCCTCACTGCGAGTGTGTGATTTTGTTTCATGTACCTCACAAGTATTTCACTCTTCTATCCACTCGTGCTTAGACATATTCTCACAAGTGTATCACTCCTCTCATAGCTCCAAATCCAGCTGTACCTGCAAGGAAAGTCACCTTAGCCATCCTTAAGGAGGTCACAGGTGGTGAAATGGGAGTTCGCAAATCCCCATCCTCGTTAGACTCGTCAGATTAATCTGAGTCATAATCTAAAAGTTGCTAGCTTCCCTTTTAGGGTTCCGGATTTGAACTCTGGGAAGGTAAACAATGATCCAAAGAATTTAGCATAAAGATCAAAGATTTCTTCTAATGTTTGTGAAGACATTTCCTTGTGACTCATCAGGTAATATCTGAATCATTATCAACAAGTTGTTGATCTACACCTATGTCAGATCCATTATCCGCAGATACATCCAGGGGATTTAAGCCTGGGGAGGTAGACACTGACCACTGACATATGGCTATTGGATTAATATCCTCTCCTAACACCTGTAAAGGCAATTGGTCCATTAAAGAACCTTGAACAATTGAACCTGGCCGTAAAATGATCGAAACTCTTGTTTCCGTCAACTCATCCTTTGTGTGTGTAACATATCCTTGTGCATCAAGAATTGTTTATGTTTGAGATGGTGACACTACATCGGATACCCTGGCCGACAGGTGAATTTCAATAGATGCACCCTGTTGAGAGGATGAATCTAATAACTATTTATGTGCCTTTTCAGCCACTACATCTTTTTGAGAAGATGTATGGGGGCTAGCAGTTGCCTCGGTTTAAATACTACTCATCTTTGTAGGAGACAGAGTTGCTGGGTTGACTTTAGAACCTTCCTTATATGGTGCACTAAGGCACTTTCTCCCTCACGCTCATGCATACTTCATTTTAGTGGTAAGAGAGTGTTGGTTGGTTCTGTTTCTGTGTTTGTCTTTACAGTCTGGGATAGAAGTTGTGGGTTTTCAACCTCATGACTATCAAATGAAAGAAGGCCATTGGAGGTTGAACCTGTATCACAGAGCATATGGCGATATAGAGATAAAATGCACTTAAGATCTATAATGAATGAAAATTATGTAGTTAATCTTTTGAGAAAAACGATGTACAATAGTGATTGTTAGGGAGAAAACACGCACTAAAATACACGCAAGTATACACGTTCGCAAGTAGTATAAGATATAAATCAGATTCGTTCCGACAGAGACTGGTTTAGGTTAAGTTCAATTTATGCACCTATGCAACAATGTATGGTTATCGCTCAATGCTAAGACAAATAACAAATTGGGTTTTTATTAAACTAAGAAATTATACTAAATAACATTAACTAAGAGAATTGAGGTTAAATTACTATATATGATAAACATGGGATTCTAACTTTATTAAATACATTCAATAGCCTTTTCGTTTTTAACCTTAGCATGTGGTGGTGATGACACTAATCAGATAACACGAAACTGATAAACGCTAACTTTCGTTGCACGAGTACCATTCTACCAGACATCCACAAAAGAGATAGAAGCTGAATAGGCACCAATTATATTGAGACCATATATGTCTATAGAATTTGACAACATAACGGTTTAAGCACAAGTTATCTATCTTGATTACATAGGGCAAGTAAAACGGTTAGAGTTACCTACAAATCATGCATACACATACATGAACCTATGCTAGCATGGCAAGTTCTAAACCTCTATATTCACTGTCGCTTCAATAGAGATTAACACACTATCTTATATGTTAGCTACGCACATAAGACAAATAAGCACAACCAATACTAGGATATCAATCAATCACCACACACCAAGATATCGAAATAAATTAATTATTGAAATCCATAAGTAAATCCACTAGAATCCCATGATAACGATTAACCCATAATTGAACTCATCGTCACCATGGGTTCCAATTAAAGCATGGTATAAAACAAGGTCTTAATAAACTGAATAATGATTAAAGTACGAATAAACGAGATCTAGGTTCAACAAGAATGAAAACGAGCATCCAAAGTTACAACTAATTCAAAGAATCAAAAGTTGAAAATAAGATCTTCTTTTTCGGAGTTGTTCTGTGCTTCTAGGTCTTCTCCTTGGTATCCCAATCTTCCCGGATGATGAAAACCCTTTTTTTTAAGTATATATACGCCCCTAGTGGATCTGGACCCTTAAAATTGTCAAATTCCACTCAAAAAAGGTCTTTTCAGCGAAATCAGCGACCAGCCGTATAACGACTCATGTAATCTTTTTCAATTATTTAATTGTGCAATTATGGAAATTATTAAATAAATAAAATATGTGTGTTGGTTTTGACCGCTATGTGTTGTTTGATTATTATCCATATGTGATTTATAGTGTACCGGGTTGTCCGCGCGATTAATTATGTGATCATATTTAATTGTTTTCACTTTCAAAAGTGGATTTAGTGTAAATTTATTTGCATAAATATTGGGAATATTTCTAAAATTGTTTTTATAACTTTATAATTACAATAATTATTTTTAGGATTTTATAAAATTGAGAAATCAATATTTCATTAATTATTTATTTTTAAAAGATTTTTCTGAGTATGTTTAATGGTAAAATCCATATTTAATTCCCGAATTCTTCAAAAATTATGAAACTCATATTTATTTAAGTTGGTAATATTCCGAGAATTTTAAAATTATTTTGGAAATTTTCGGGATTTATTTCACCCGCGTGTCGATTCGTTTAATTACGAAAAGCGGGTATAAGTTGCGTTTCAGAAATTATTTTAAAATTACGAAATTTATGTTTTTGTAAACTTCGGGATATTTGTAACATTTTAATACTATTCTCGCAATTTTCTGAAATTATTTTATGTGCATCTCGGTCCCTTAATTTTGAATTTCGGGTATGCCGTGCGTTTCAAAAAAACTCTTTAAAAATTACGGAAATTATATTTTATTAGTATTTAAATATTCTGAGAATTTTAGAAAAAAAATTGGTAATTTTTCGGGTTATTTTCACCCGCACAATGGTTCGTTAAAACGCAGAATGCGGGATAACATTCAGCTAAAAAGAATGTGCATAGCAATTTCTGGACACGTGTCTTCTCTGTATTCTCCATTAGATATATGGCAGTGTTCGATTTGTTAATAAAAAGAAAAAAATAATAAACACAGATATGCGCACTAGATAAACATTCTCATCTAATCTTCTTGTTTCCTAATTCTCTTGCTCTTATATCTCTCTAATTCTCCCCTCCCGTTTTTATATATTTCTTCCCCTGTTCGGGTTTTTGTCCCTAAGTTCTGGTAAGTTTCGGTGCCGCTTCTCTTTTCTTCCGTCCGCCCCTCTTTTCCGGCCACTGTTGTTTGCTGCTTCGGTTTTATATTTAATTAACGTATATATATACGTGATGTGTGTATATACAGTTGAAGGGAGGGGATTGCTGCGTTTGTTCCTTGTGTATGTTGCTGCCGAGTTCCTTGAATTGCCGCCGGATGTTTATATTTCTGACAGTGTTAATTTCTTTTCCGGCCCACACGCGCGTGCGTATGGGTTGGGTTTGATAGTTGTTAGTAATTCGAAGGCCGATGTAGTGATTTTAGTTTAATTCAATGATTACCTTTATGATTTCTCGAATTTCCATTCCTAATTTTTGAATTATTTCGAAAAAAAATTAATCGGTAGAATACGCGTTGGAAATCCTAATTATTCGGGTACCCGCGAATTTCTGCCGCCGTCGACGATGAGCTTCGGCGAGTCGACGGTGGACTGTGATGTTTATTCTGAGTCCTAATATTTTAAGATAAATAAATTAGTTCGTAAATTTTTTTTTGAAACGAGAATGTGATTTTTTTATTAAAGTTAGGTACGTAAGTTAGTGAATGAATTATTATTGGATTGATTGTTGGGTTTAATTGGTGGTTGTTGTGAACTTGATTGTCGTTGGTTTGATGTCGATTATATTCGACGGGTAGTCCGATAAACAAAGGAGACGCTGCCCGATTTTCGGGAAATCGAACTACGAAAATATGGGAACGTACCAGGGGATTATCGTGACGTCAAGTGAGTATAAGTATATACATAAACATAAGTTTTATACAAAACCTGAATTGTACATTGTAGTGGAACATTTTGCCAAAACCAATAACCCTAATTTCATACGATAACAAGTATACGTACTTTCTGAAAACAAACACCGAATCAGTTTTCGAGAACGTGAACCCTAACTGATGCCTGTATTGCAATACTGTATGTGTTACGAGTCGGATTTAAATATCGTTGGGTAAGAATTAGTATTAGAGGATATGTCAAGCATACCTAGACGTCTAACGTAGGGTATTTCGACCCTGTAGGTTATAGTCGGGAACCTGAAAGTGGATGGTGGACTAAAGATAACATAGTGGTCAGTCGACGAGCTCAGTAGAGTTTCAACAGAAAGACCTGAGTGTCGAAGTCGAATCCAATGGGATCTAATGGTGGGATGTTAGAACCTGAGCGGCAGAGTCAGCTTAGAATTGATCAGTAATAGTTGTAAAGCCTGTAAGGCAAGTATTTCTGAACTTTTCTCCAAAATACATCGCAAATATTTTCAAACTGTTTCATAACATGCCGTTAGTATTCAAAATAACTCTTGTTTTATATTGCATGTGCTTTAAATTATTTACCCTTGAACCCTGAATTTTCTTGATCTTGAGCCGTAAGCCTTATTCTTTGAAAACCATCCTTTGTTGACCTTCAGATACCAAATCACACAGATTTGATACTACTCCCCAAATGTTTAATTACCAAACACCAGACACTGGAAGAAAATTGTTTGAAAACACAGAAACTTTTATACTCCAACCATTCTTTATAACATCAAAGAATTATACCTTGAAAAATCAGCATTCGTCTAACACCTGATCAATTTACAAACTGATAAGCGTTTCCTACACATACCCTGATATACCCTTGAGATATCCATGAGTTTCCTTATGTTTATATTCAAGTGTTTAACTATCGTTGATTATGATCCTGTTTTATCGAATTATACTGTTTATCATATTGAACTGCTTTAGGATTGGATAGTTTTTATATATGTGGACCAGATTCGTGGTCAGACCATACTAATGGTCAAGTCAGGCCAATGAGTGCCTTGGATCCAGTAATTAGAGCAGTGCTATGTGCTTGCTCGGGGTTAGTGCGTGACTGATCAGCAGCCTAACCTTGGTTTTTAAAACTTAAAATGAATATCCAATTTTAATGATAAGTTAAAAAGAAACTTGATTCATCTGAATCATGTCACTTGATCATTGTTTAACCTCAGTTATTGTTATCATGACTTGCTGAGCTAGTTAGCTCACTCTTGCGAATCTTTTTATATATGTTACAGTTGAAAAGGATATGGATGATAGTGAAGTTCTTCAGTCCAAAGTGCGGCCTAAGGTTCCAGTTGAGTTGGATCGAGCTAGCAGAAGCCTCATGGGGTAGAAGGATAGTCAAATTGTAAGAATACTTTTATTATCAGTTGTAAGTTAAATTAAAGGGAAATTTGGTACGTTGTAATAAAAGTTAAGGTTGTGGCTTGTTTTCATACTTTAACCTGTTGCGATCCGTGGTTACATAAAGCAGGGTCATTGCAAATAATATTTCTTATACAGGTTAATATAATGTGTTTGTGTTGTGGACCCCAAACTTCTGACCCGGGTTTGGAGGATGCCACAAGCCGCGCCTCGGGCAGCCGCTCAGCTCTCCGGGCGGGCGCCTCAGCTCCCGGGCGGCCGCTTAGCTCTCCGAGCGGGCGCCTGGAGCCTGTCTGGAAAAATTTCTGATGAATCTTATTTTGGCCATAACTTGAGTTCTACTCGTCAGAATTAGGAGATTCAACTGCCCACGCGAAGCTAACGAGATTCTCTACAACTTGACAATGGCCTTGGCTTCCAAATCTGATCAGTTTTTATTATATTTCCTTTAAAAGCTCTTTTCTTCATTTAACTGATACCTGAAATGCATTAACACAAAGACACATCAAAATACCAACAACTTGAGTCCAAAACACCAATTGAAGCTTGTAATAAAGCGTTCCAAGTGGATATAAAATCCACTTATCAGTGATTTCAAAAGATTTTAATAAAGTTAGCAATCACCACTGTAGAAAGAAGTTTGATTTTTCTCTTAAAAACTGTTTGAGTGCATAAGTCTTTTTTATGCCTAAAAAGATAAATGATTTGAAAAGACCCAGACTGATGATATAACAGTATTAAGAAGAGAAAGTAAGATTTTGTCTTTCAATATGAATGAGTTTTTGTAAAAGCATTGATCACTTAGGGTAAAGTCTAAGCAATTCTCATCCATGTCAAAAGCTCCATAGTCTATCTTTATAAGATCATAATCAAAAACATTGTTTATTAAAAAATAATCTTAATAAGACTGACTATGCTGCTAATTTCAAATTAGAGTGAATCTTTCAGATATAGCAACTCATATAAATTTACTAGAACTTAAAATCTCACAATTATCTGCAACAAAATATTAATAATATATAATTGACTGATATTTGTCAAGTACTTTAGATACCACTAATTATGTTGCATCCTACTTTAATATAAGTTAAATCATAAAACTGATTTGACATGGAATTGTCTAACATCATAATTCAAATATATTAGAATAAGATATCAATGAATTAAATACCAATTATCTATCAAATATACATTATTATTAAATTTCATATTCTATACAATTGTTAACTCCTAACAACTGTAAAATATCAGATAATATTGGTTCGATAAATAAAGCAACATTAACCAATATTGTCTTGTTTGCATTCTTAGAAAAATATTCTAAGTTCCATATACTTTGACCATTGATTATTGCGTCTATTATCAAAGTATTTAGGAATTTGCAAATAAGTATAAAAATTATTCTAATTGGACAACATATGATAAGTTCTAATAAAGTATTATCCACATTGACCATAGTTGTACTTAAGAAAGATTTTGACACTTTTTATATTAGTATAAGTGATTGAGGATAAACGTTGATTACTTAGAGGAGTTCTAAGTAATGTCCCAAATACTAATACTTCACAATTAGTTCATAGTTAAACTCTTAACTAAATATCATTAACTGATATGAGTCAAAAATTAGCATACAACCAATCATGCTGCAATCATGATCCTGATTTAAGTGAATTCTTGAGATATAAGCATTATTAAATTCACTAGAACCAAAATCTCATAATTAATTTATAACACATAAGTTACAATAAATATACTAGATATCAATTGTTGACAGATTTTAGTTATAATCAATCATGCTGCTTATTTATTTTAAGTTAGTTTGAATTATGGAGCAAATAAAATCATTGAATTGCTTCAATTTCCATAATCCAAACAACCCAAAATAAATACTAAATACATAAATACTAAATATCTATGAGTTAGATACTAGCACTTAAATATTTAAAATTATCCTTGAATAATCACCAATAGAATATATGATTTATATTCATGGCAATCACTCTCTAGATAATTAGTAATTTTAGAAATACTTTCTAAGCATATAAAATATTGAGAGTTTTATACACATGACTTAGAAAATACTTCAACTTTCAATATTAGTGATTTTAGAAATAAGCATTGATTACTTAAAACAAAAATTCTAAATAATATCACTAATACTAAAAGTACCACAATTACTCGTACATGATACAAAACACTATATTGCATATTATTTTAATATAATTTAAATTATGAGACTGATATGGAATGGAATTATCTACATTCATAATTTAAATCAATTAAAATAAAATTCAAACTTAATGCTATAATACTTAACTACCACAAATGTATATGACATTGTAATCATGATAATCAAGAAAGTAGCACTAAGTACGAGGTACTGGATTACTGATAAATTCACAAGTCCTTTAAATATTGAAGATTTAATACTTGTGAACTTATATTAAGAATTCCTTATAGATGGGATTTCCAACTAATATGCAATGAATGATATCCCACACTTACAAACCAGTCTTGAAAGATTAATTTTAACAAGTGATTTAATAAGTGTTTCTATAAGTAATTCTTTCACTAAAAGACATGCGTTCTAAAGTAATGATTCTCGGTGTGAAGGTGCTTTGTCATAGAGTGTTCACAAAGTTGTTGGATTTGAGGTTGTTTCTTATCATTACAAAAAAATCAATCTTCTTCCATGAAGTTGACAGCTTCCTGAGATGCTTCTCCTGTTACTTAAGTTGACAGCTTCAGAGATCTTTCTCCGGTCTTTCTTACAACCTGTGTAATCTATATCTATATAGCCAAACATGTTAAGCACAATATCTTTAGGGTATTATACTCCAAGAGTTGGTAGTCCCTTAAGATATCTAATAATCTTGTTAATAGCTATAAGATTGGATTCTCTAGTATCCACTTGGAACCTTGCACTTTGGCATACTGAGAACATTATATCACTACACATATATAACATTATGTTTGTGCCTAGTGATAAGAGAATTATTAATATGACGACTCTACTAGTTCATATTTAACTGTAACTTCAGTTAGAGTACCATACCATGTCCTTGACGATTTCTTGAGTAGTATAGTAGTTCATACCAACCTGAAGTGAGCTTGTGAAGAAGAGATATGCATAGTCCAATAGATCTGCAGCTGCAAAGTTCATGAACTATTGTGCATTGACTTCCTCTTTTGACTCACCAACCTGGAGTACACTTGTTCACATTCACCAGAGTCTAATTCCAGGTAGAATGTGCAATAGGTGCCTGATATGTCGTAATATCCTCAAGTCTCGTCACTGGTGCTTTCTGTCTAATACTGCTTCCAGATAATAACCTAGCATCCAGTTTGGCCTTGTCCCTCGTAACAATGCCTTTACCATCCAGTTTGACTTCTGGTTATCCTTGCACCAATTACAATAATGTCATTTGGTTTGATACCAGCTTTCCTACAATATGTTTGCTGACGATTGAGTTCATCTTGTATTGTAATCATCCAATCAATTCAGATCTATTAGAGCTTCTGTAACTTTCTCAGTTTCTTCTTCAGATAGAAAACTGGAGAGATAATCATTCACACTCAGTAGCCCTGCTAATCATTACTCCATAATCTGGATCACTTAAGAACTAGACTTTGGGAATAATATTGAAATCAAACCCTTTGTCTCAGCAGATATGTTCTTTTAGT
Organism: Apium graveolens; assembly: GCF_009905375.1. Classification (NCBI taxonomy): domain Eukaryota; kingdom Viridiplantae; phylum Streptophyta; class Magnoliopsida; order Apiales; family Apiaceae; genus Apium; species Apium graveolens. Next base: position 184,050,336 of record NC_133651.1, read on the forward strand.
GTCCTCTTGATCTTTAATGTGGTGTTGTGTCTGACTAATTGATCCTTCTATTGCTCCCCCTAAGCTGTTGCTGGGATTTCCTAAAAATCCTTACCATTGCTAACTGGCTTCATTGAAATAATGAGTTGTTTTATACACTGTCATTTCACTGCTTGGATATGAATCATCAATGCCATTAATTTCTCCTGTAACAGCTTGGATCATGAATTGTTGAACTGTGCACTTAGACTTTCAATCATCTTTTATTGATCAACCACAAATGCCCTGTAGGTTGTAGACTCCACTGAGTAGCCATGGAAAAATCCTAACTAGTCTTAACTGTAAATGCCAAGATCTTCAAACAACTGGAAATATTTAATTGTTTGCTTCTGTAGAACATTCTCTCCAAACACTTTCAGGTTATCCAGTGTTTGCTTCTATTGGCCATTAACTCATTTGTGGTCTTCATGTATACATCCTGATCAAGGCCTGATCTTACTTGTAGCAAACTGTATTGACTGCTCCAGCCCTTTGGTATTTAAAAAAGTCTTGATTAGCTTGATATTTCCCTTGTAGCTTTAATCAAGTTCCGGTTCTTCCTTTGTACCACTCCATTTTGAAACGGAGTTTCCAGTGTTGAATATGTCTCAAAATATTCTTGATGTTACAAATATTAATTAGAACTGCTTCTTGAATTCAGTCCCATTATCTGACCACAAGATCATTTCTTTTACAGTTGCTTCTAACTTAATCTTCTTTGATACGATCAATCACCATCTGTGATGTCTTATCTTGAGAACGCACGAACAACAACTTTATGTTAAGAGTAGTCATCAATCATCACTGATCTTTACTTTGATGTGATGTTGACTTTGACTTCCCTTTATGACATGCCTCACATTCTTCATCCCTCTGAATTCTAGATGAGGCAGTCCTCTCACTAACCTCTTTTCACAAAAGAGTTCCTTGAGTTGATGTTCAAGGGTGAGAGCTTCTAATTCCATAACTAAACTTTCGTTAGATAAAGCTTTATAGTAGAAACCATTGACTTCACCATTCCTGAGATTCCAGTCTCGCCATGAGCATATCCTTTTCTTACTCTAACAAGAGCAAGCTTCTCAACCTTCCTGCTTCAGATGAGACACTAATCCTTCGTTGAATTGACATTTTGTCCTTTGATGCAGAATTGTCTGATAAGAGGATTTGTGCCTTGATTCTCCAGCAAGAAAGATGCTTCAATTGTTATCAGTGACTCCAGTGATTAGTTGTTATCAGTGATAACAATTATTGAATCCATGATGACATTCTTGTTTCTTCATAGCTTGTCCCGTAGTGAAAACCTTTGTTGTCATCTCCAAAGATTCTTGACGGAATAGCTTTTGTCAATCATATTTGATTTGAGGCTCTTTCTTTGATCATATGCCTTGAGTATGAATTACCAAGACTATATATGAATCAATTAACTTGTTATGTCCTGCACTCACAAATGGATTAATAGTTCTTGGTACCCAACTTATCAGTTTGGGTCCAGATGGATTAGAGATTTTACTATAAACACAGATAATAACAGCTGCAACCTTATCATGCTAATTCTTATCTTTGACAAACCATTTTCTCCATTTTAATACCCTTGACATATTTTTCTCTAGGATAGGAGAAAAATGGTTCCAACCTTACATAAGAAGGACTAGCAGTCTTGCCCTATTATAATCCTAAACATGCGTTTTCTATAATTAATGCAAGTACTAAGAGATGCATTCATGGCATAAAAATAAGCAAGCATTGTATTAGGAATACATGGCATTCATTCAGAAATATTACATATAAGAATTAAGCAATATTGGCATGATATGGAACAAACAGAATTGACAAGTATATCACTAATTCTATCTAGTCCAATCCTGTTAAAGAATCTCATCTAACTATCTCAATCCAATTATAAATTAATACATCTTAACAAACAATTCAAATCAAATGAATAAATCACAATGTAATAGGATACAGAGAGTAAGCATAAATAAAGGTCTTAAGTGATGGAAAACATATATCTCACTAACGCAATTAATCATGTTCAACAAATATTCAAACACATATTTAAGATCATCTAAAGTACCATGCACAAGTTAAACATCAATCCTAGTTACCAGAAAAATAATCTAGTGAACTAGTTCAGCCTTATCTATATGTGATGTTATCATGCTTGTGTGAGTGTTAAAAATTTAAACACTAAGATCTTATCATGTATTGAATATTGAAAACAGAATATTGCAGTGGTTCAAGAAATTGAAACCTGAGATATGTGAGTTGGACCATCTTCAAAGATTGCTCTGAAAGCAAGATATTCATGATTCTCGTCATTTGATCCATCCCAACTATTTCCCGTGCACTATAAGTTTTGACTGGATGCTTCCCTAAGAAAACATTCCACCTTTGTCACAACTCTCAAATGAATCCCTACTCATCCTTGTTTGTCAATCTTCTTGTTCTGTTATAGCAAAATCCCTGATAATTACTTGACACATATTGCTTGTCATACCTGTAGCTATCAAATCTTGTTTATGTCCCAATCTCAGTCATGTAAATACCCCTTGAACTGAATCTATAAGAATCTCCGCTTCGGAATAGATAGGATTAATCCTTGGATAAAGCATAAGTACTCCTTGTGAATCTGATACGACTAAACTTCCCTGACAAGTGAAACACTGCCCTGACGTCCAGTCCCTCAAGTACTTCTACCTGAGCTACCTCTGATTCAACTATCAGTAACTCTTACATTCTGTCCTGAGGTTCCAACTTTAATGTCTATAACTGAGATGTTTGTATGTCCCTACTATTCTCTCTGACCTCCACAATTCCTGCCTTTCTGATCTCTGTGATTCTCGGATATATGTAGCATTGGTACAAACCACTATATGACTGTACAATCTGGAATCATTAGAGTTGTCTTAAAATCTTCGAGAAAAATTGGAATAAGAAAACCATTATCTTCAAAATCCGTGTTTGGGAATTTTCCGTCTAAATAGCAAATGGTCTTCATTTTCTTCGAAAGATTAAAATCGTCTTTAAAAGCCCGGAGGAATTTCGAGTCTACCAATACCTTGAGAACCCTTAATTTTAATATTTAAGAAAAAATTAAATTTCCAAAAATTTTAATTTTCTTAGAAAATAAATTAATCAAAAATAAATATTTATGAAAAAACTAATTTTCAAGAATTTCGATAAAATTAAATAAAACATAATTAATATTTAAGAAAATTTTAAATATAAGAATTTTAGATTTTAGGAAAAAATAAATAAATCAAAAATAAAAAAATGGGGCTATTAAAATTTACCAGTGCTAACTTGCGACTCAGAAAATAAGTGGCGACTGTCATTTCCAAAAGCTAAACTGCGACGCTTCTGCTGCCTTGGCATAATTTGATCCCCTTTTTATATATAACCTGCGTCTCAAATCTCCAGCGTGTGGAAAATAATTAGCGACTGCATTCCTCTCCAGGCGCGTGACTCACATAACTCCATTGGACGGCCAATGCCCCGCGCGATTTGTTAGGTGCCAAAACAGAAGTTGTTTGCTTATTTGTTTTATTAATAAACCAAATATAGCAGCTTGTTTCCGCGAAATGGCAGCTTACCAACAAAGCAATTCCTATATTCACAAATTGCAAATTTGCAGCTAAATTTAGAGCAAAATTATTCTAACAGCAACAACAAAAAAATACCCGAAAAATAAATTTAATTAAAAATTCTTTTTTATAATAATTTAAATGATAAATTAATTTAAATTAAATTAATAAAATAAATTTATTTAAATTAAGTTTATAAAATAAACTTATTCAAGTTTAAATAATAAACTCATTTAAGTTTATAAAATAAACTTATTCAAGTTTAAATAATAAACTCATTTAAATGAAATTTATAGAATAAATTTCCTAAATCAAATGTATAAAATAAATTATGTAAATTCAAATTAATAAAATAAATTTATTTAAGGATCCTGATTTGTGTGTCAATCAGTCTGCTCTGATACCAATTGTTAGGTGCCGAATTATCGTAGAAGGGGGGTTGAATAAGATAATCACTAAATTAAAAAATTCTTTCGAATCTTTTGCGGATATATAATTTAGTGCTCGGTTAGTGGTTTCGTGTTCTTGAGAGGAATAATGTTTGGAACAATAAAATGAGGAACACAAGATATTCGGGGAAATATATATTCGTATATAAATCCTCGGGGGGTGTGGCTATACTCCGGTAAATAAATTAACCGGCTAAATCTAAAAACAACAAAGTTCCTAGCTTCTACAAAGATTTATAAATAAAATCCTATACAATGATCTAGTTTTTGTTCGTACTAGGATTTAATTACCGAGTAATATTTATAATGCCCTTAAGAATATTCAAGAGTTAAACCGGGCATTATAACGTTATTCCGATGAGAAGTTAAACGGATAAATAAAAAGCTTGAGCTTCTCTGTAAATTCTTTGCTGCAATCTTCGGCTCTTTTTGGGAGAGAAGAAGATGCACATAACAATGCAACTCTAATTACTGAGCTGATCTGCTGTTGAGTGTAGTCTTTTATCCAATAAATGTATGGCTGAGGAGAGAGTGCTGAGATCAGGGAATATTCCAGTAACTTGCGACTAACAAAAATTAACTAGCGACTAGTTAATTTTCCGCCAACCTGCGACTAGAAAAATCAATTGGCGACTAACTAATTTATTTGACAACCTGCGTCTACAAAACCAAAACAATCACAGGTTTCTTTATTCACTTACTATCTTGCGACCATGTATGGTTGTTGTTGTTTTATTTTTTATTTCCTTTTTTGTTTTCTTTTTTTTATTTTGTTTTGTTTTCTTTTCTTTTTGTGTTCTCTTTTTATTGAAGTTTAAATTGTAACTAAATTAATTTATAAAATAAACTTAAATATAACTTATATTAATAAACTAATTTAGATTTATAAAATAAACTTATTTAAAGTTTATAAAATAAATCATTTCAAGTTTATTAAATAAATTATATTAAAGTTCATAAAATAAATTTATTTAATTTAACAATTAAACTTTGAGCTTCGCCAGTCCCTCGAGCAGTTTAGCTATATACCCCGCGCACCTCTTCTCGTACTTTAACATATAAATATTCAATCCAAGTATGTTCCTCAACTTAAAAATTCTTCTAAAAATAATACCCAGATTCCTTTCACGAGCTGTTGACGCCTAGTGCAACTGGTCTAGTTCACAGACGACCAACCCCGATTCAGGTCTTCGTATTATAGCCTTGATTACATTGTTAAGCCTGCAACAACTTTATCGCTTCAAACACTGACTGTCAATAAACAACTGTACTTTCACTGGAATCCTTTCTGGTACTTTAGACAACGTCTTCACTGATACTACAATCTTGAATACTTCATTCACTATTCTTCACCGACACTTGAACATATAAATGAACTCCTGTTAGTGAGTATAACTTCAAGACTATAGCTGTCTTATTTAACCTCTGTCTATACCCTGTCTTCAATTCTTCATATTCCTATGCTTTGAACACTGTCTATCTTCAATCAATGCCAATACACTAAAATCTTCTGGTAGCACTTATACACTGAATCTTCATCATTTCTGAAACCCTGAAAGTCTTTAATCTTTATTCTTCACTGAGGCATGATCATATTAATGAACTTCTTTCAATGACCTGTAAACAGACTTCAAGCTTTCTTCTAATCTTCTGATTCTTTGTATTTGCCTTGTATTCATTTCTTCTGATTTTTTGTGTAGACGTGGTATTGTTAACCTGTTTTGTTCTAGTGTTATTCTTGTGTTGAGTTATCACGTAACTGTTAATAAAGCTACGCAGTCTCACCAACATATGTAAACTTACTTTCCAATATTGTTAACTAGATTTGTGGAATATTGCTTGTTTTGTTCCCCCTGAGTGTTGCTGAATCAAATCTGAGATTTGGTGTTTTGAGGGGAATAAATCTTGAACTTGTACCAGAATCTGGATCTGGATCAATCCCTATTATATTTAGAAACAGCTTCATGCTTCTTTTCACTCTTGGAAAGATCTTCAGTATTTAAAGATTGTGAACTATCTTTGAATCTGGGAACAAGCCTCTACAAATTTAATCTTCAAATTGATTGAGTGCATCTTGCATAGCAATCACTCAATCTGGATCTTCAAGAGCTTCTCTGCTTCCTTTGGTTCCATTGTGATAGAAAACCAGAATCTATTTAATTGTTTGCAGCAGCTCTTCTAGCCCTTACTCTAGTATTAGAAATACTAAGTACCACATCCCAAAGATGGTCTTTACTCCATTCTTTACGTCTTGGTAGACTAGCTCTTGGTAACTCAGCATTTCCAAAATTAAGTTGAGTCTTACTAGTAGATCCGTGTTCTTCTTCTTCTTCTTCTTCTTCTTATCTTCTAGCCTTTACTCCAGTATCAAAATTACTGAGTATCATATGCCAATGATGGTTTTTACTCCATTTTTACGTATTGGTAGACTAGCTCTTGATGACTCAGCATTTTCAGAATTATATTGAGTCTGACTAGCGGATCCTTGTTCTTCATCTTTTGCTCTCCCTAAGTTGTTGTCAGCATGATCTATAGAATCTGAAGCTTGTAGATTGGTTCCAAAGATGGTATGACTGTGCTTATTTCAGTTTCTACTATCATTAACTGTATCTGAACCATTTCCACTATCATCACTGTCAATTTATCCATCAGAATCTGAATCTTGAGAACTAGTACTAGAAATAGATTGAATATCTTTGCTTGTCTCGGGACCATTCCCATCAGAGTCTGAATCAGAATCGTGATCATTAACAAGATCATTTGTATTTACATCTTAATTTGGAACAACCTCAGGTTCGTCTTCATTATCAGAAAGATCTTCAACATCTAGATTGTCTAAGTTTTCTTCCTTCTGATTGCTTGGGAGCTTGTTGTCATCAAATATTAATAATAACAAAAATAAAACCGCATAATCAAACATAAATCACTATCCACTAAGTCTACTACCAATTATGATATTCCACAAAGAACTCATTAATTGTTAGACTCCATGGAAATTGAATTATGTCCAACTATGCTACACATAAAAAACTCACTAAGATCAAAATCTCACCACTATCTTGTGATAAAAATATTAACAAAAATTGTCAACAAATTTACTCAAGTATGTAGTGCTACACAACTCACCATTAACTAGTGATAAAACTATCAACAAGAATTGTTACTAGATTTATCAGAAGTTTATAGTGATACAAATATCACCACCAACTAATGATATGACTCATCAAGAGTTTATGATGTTACATATATTACCACTAACTAATGATATGAATTATCAAGAGTTTATGATGCTACATATATCACATTTAACTAATGATATGAATTATCAAGAGTTTATGGTGCTACAAAACTCATCACTAGCCACTGAAAAAGATTCTCAATAGTGTAATTCTACTAATCTCATTACAAACCACTGAAATAAATTATCGGAGGTTTAATGCTGCTAATCTCATTACAAATCACTGAAATAAATTATCAGGAGTGTGATACTGCTAAAACTTGTACAATTTGACTTATGGAGCAAATAATAAAGTTGAATTGCTTCAAGGTCCATAAATCAAATTATTAAAGTAGAAACTCAACAAATAACTGCAACAGATATTCAACAAATATATGCATTTAAATATTGAGTGAAAGATGACATTCCTGATTACATGCTATATCCCGTAGTGATTCCTTTGATGACATCTCCAAAGGTTACTACTGGGCCAGCTCACTTGTCCACTTCTGATAGCAGGGCTCTATCCTTGAACTCTTGTGTATTAAACGTCCAATGTTCACAATCCATATGGTTTGCTTCACTTTTGCGTCCCCTGTCTACATTATGGATCAAGTTTTCTTTGGTACCCAAACTAAATTGGGTCCGGGGGACTTAGAGAGATTCACAGTTTGAACAATTTCATATGCAAATTTAATATGCGTTTGTTTCTCATCGACTGACTCCTTCTTTTCTTTAGAATCCTTAAGAATTCCTTTAGGCTTCCAAGTAGGAGTTTCCTTCCTAACCTTAGGAGGACTCACAGTCTTTGCCCTATCATACTTTCTCCTAGTGTTCTTATCATTATGCTTACAAGTAGTGGATGGTAAATGCAACAAGTTAAGATAAGAAGACAAGGTATTAAAAGCACATGGCATACATTTAGATTTATGACATGATGAATGAGAACTAGGCATGATAGGCATGTTATGCTTATTATGAACTTTATATTTATCTACTTTACTCACAGTACATGCATATGCAAGATGCGAAGTAGAATTACATTTAAAGCATAACTTACTAGAAGAATTAGGTTTTAGAAGATCTTCCTTTTTATCGCTAACACCTAACTACCCATTTCTATTGCGTCTGTTTTTCTTTTTAGCCTTATGAACATCTCTATCATCTAAGTGAGTTTTAGGTTCATCACTAGAAGTTTACTCCTCAGATGACTCTATAGTTGACTCATCATCATTAGATACGTAGTCCTCAACAAGCATCTCATCTTCATTGAAAGAATCAGGAGTGGCCTTTTTGCATAACAAATTATTGAACTTTTCAGAAGCTTGTGATGTATCTGAAGAGTTTGAATTACCATTATCAACACTCTCTATTTATATCACGTGTTTTTGTCCAATATCACTGGATCCAATGTCAATTATGGCTCCACTAATTTGGTTGTCAATAATTTCCTTTGCACTAATAGCAAAATTCTGATAAATTTCAATTTAGATTCTAACTCAGCTATCCGACTCCTATGGACAGCATCTAAAACCTCACTGGCTTCGACCATGTTCTCTAGGCATTCATTATGTTTCTTAAGATTATCTAATTCAACAGTAATTAGGCCTAGTTCTTCTTGTCTAGTGAGCAACAATCTATTTTTGATTTTATTCTATTTATTTCCTCTTTAAAGCTGATCACACTAGCATGAAGTTGAAACAATTCTACTCTTCTATCCATATCACAATATTTGCAATCATGTCAGGATATATTAGTAGTGGTCTGAGAAGATACCTGCAATGAAGAAGTTTCCATTGATGTTGGATCATTGCATTTTTCTTCCTCTATATTTGTACCATTCCAGTGCTTTTCATCACTAACTAATTCTTTGTCCTGATCCTTCTTTTGTCCATCTTTATTCCTTTTCAGACAAGCTTTTTTCTCATTTGCTTGTGGGGACTCTTCCATTTCACTGTCAGAGTGTCCCTTTTCTTTATCATCACACAATTCTTGTGTGCTTCCTTCAATCAACTATTCCTTGCAGCATTCAGTGGATATTGACTCTATTGATTCTCCAACTTCAAGATCTTGACTCTCTCCACTAGATGACTTAGCCTTATATTTGGAATTTCTTCTGAATTTAAGTGCACTACATTTAGAAGCCATCTCAAACATAGTTTGATCTTCTAATTCTCAAGTTCTTTTAAAGTATAACAGTCATCTGTAGCTTCTTCATTTCCATTCAGATTTGATCCACTTGTAGAAGCTTCCGAAGTCAGTGATCCTTCAACATTTTCTTTAGGAATTATGTATTCCTCTGCTATAGGACATGTTGATTCATTTATGGTCTTGTTCATGTTGTTCACTGTCTCAGACCTATGGTTGACATTTTTCTGCTTTTCCTCAGCTTCATAGGTCTTCAACCTGTCATAAAGCTCATCCAATTGACATTGTGTTGAAGTCAAGTCCTCTCTTTTGGATGACACTTTATTTTTTAAATGACTGGGCAAGGTAAGAATGAACTTTCTGTTTATCTGTTTCTGTAAGTATTTCTTCCCAAATGTACTCATCTCATCCAGAAGTTGGGTGTACCTTCCAAGCAACTGTTTGATACTTTCACCGGAAAGAGATTTAAACTCCTTGTACTCAAACATTAGAAAATTCAATCTGTTCTTGTCTTCAGTTCCCTCCACTATAGCTTCAATGGTTTTCCACATGTGTTTAGCACTAACACAATCCTTAATCCGATGATGCATGTTGGAATCCATTGACTCAACTAAAATTGATCGAAGACTTGCATCCAAAGAAACTAATTCCTTATCCCTATCAGTGTATTCAGACGGATCCTTTGGGATAAACTCTTGAGGAACTCCACTGTCTAAATCTGTAGGTACAAAAATGTCCTTTCTTAGTACAAACGGGCCACTCTCTAAAATTCCCTTGTAATCACGGTTTACCACTGAAATAAATAGAGTGATCTTTTTCTTCCACAATTTATAGCTATTTTCACTGACATTACTGAAGGAAGGAACCTTGATGCCATTAACTATCCGAATACTCATATTTTCAGATCTGCAAAAATTCTGCAATATAACGTCTCAAAATACGATAACCTAAACAGTCAAAATCCAGCAACACAATCAATCAACCAATCCACAACAATCAAGAACACTACGACCACAAATCAAACCAATTCAGATTTACACACCCAAAGCACTACTAGACTCCGCAATAACCAAAACCAACACAGAACTTATTAATCTTACGGATCTGATCTATATATCGATCAGTAGGCTCTGATACCAATTGTTAGGTCCAAAAGGTACATACAGATGGGGGGTGAATGTATGTTCTTCGTTTTCTAAAATTAATTGTAACGGAATATCAAAAATAAAATGAAATAAACACACAAAGAGATTATGGGTAAATATTCTTTTTATTAAACAGGATAAATTCCCGGAGTTTGCTTACAACTCCAAATATAAATATTCGGAGCAATAAATATAAAAAGAACCAATACAATGTTCTATCAATCTAGGGTTCTTTTTATCACTCTAAAAAATCATAGCTCCTTTACCAAACGATAATCAATAAACATAAAGAGGCTACAAATAATGAGTGTTACAATATGTAAGACTTGGATGTGGTGTAAATAAAATTATGCAGCACTTATCTCCTTAATTTCAATAAATAAAATCGAAAAATTCTCCGAGAGTAAATTTCTGCAGAGTTTCGTTTCTTGAATGTGCTCAAGAGTTATGTTTCAATCTGATACAAATTTGATTATATAGATGATAGATTGTGGAGGAGATAGGAAGAAGATACGTGGCAAATTCAAGTCCATATATTTGAATTTGTACAGCTTGCATCACTTGTAACCTACTACCATAATATATTAACTTGTGACTTGCAATTTTTTCTTAACCTGTGATACATACATTTTATATTGCGACGTACAGAGCAGAAGCCATCCAACTTAATTTATATTTTTCTTCAAACTGGCAACTTGCGACTGTTTAATTCTTTACCCCAACCTGCGACTAGTCTCAGCAATACATGCATGTTGATTTGTTTATTTCTGTGTTGTGCAAATAACACAAAAGCAACCTTGCTTTTACTTTTCTCTTCGAACAAACAACAGGCGCAGGAGAGGGGTTGTTGTCCACGCGTGGAAAAGAACACAGGGAGGAGTACATAGCGTCTACGTGCGCGTGACCTTTGCAAAATAGAAAAACAAACGCTGCCAACTTTTAATCATGTACTTGATTTATCTTATTTGTACCAAGTGGCCAGGGGGTCCCGCGGCTGAGAAATGAGCTGCCAATTTCTGTGATTCTTTTGTTCCAGTTTTGTTTCTTCCTTTTTTTATTTTAATTTCGAACAAAAGCATGCATGAAGTGGTTCTGGCCGGCAACCCTTTTTAACATAAATAAATAAAAGATTTTATTATTTAAAGTAAATAAATAAATGAATAGGATTTCATTTATTTATTTAATTAAAAACAAATATTAATTTATTTTTCCAAAATTAAATATTGATATTAAATTAAATAAATAAATGATTTTGATTTTATTTATCCATTTAATAAAAATCAATTTTTAATTTATTTATTTTAAAATCAATTGTAATATAAAATTAAATAAATAAATGAAATAATTTCCATTTATTCATTTAATCAAAAATCAATTATTGATTAAAAATAAATCCTGTAAATCCTCGGGTTGTACTCCTCTGTATCTTCAGACCTTCTATTCTCCGGGATTTTGTACCTCAAAATATTTCCAGACTCCTCGAGTACAAAACACCACTTAACAGTATTTCTAAAAATAATACTCCATTTCCTTTCAAGGATTACTGACGTCTCATGCAAGGGTTTGGTTCACAGACGACTAGTTCCGCTCTCAGGCCTTCGTATTATACCTGTTCAAACCACTGTTAAGTCTTCTACCAAATATAACCAACTACATTAGGAATCCTTGAGGTCTTCATACTGATTCTATTATCTGCTTAGAATGACTCCAACCTTATTTCTCCGATACTTGAACATATAATGAACTTCATACGGATCACTGTTGACGTCTTCTTCACTACAGCTAATAAAACCTTTTGTGCATATACCCAATAAATAATCTGTATTGATCCTAGTGGAACATAGATTATTTCAAAATCCTTGTTCTATGTTTTATTATCTAAACCAGTATTGTTGAGTTATACATACAGCTTCAATCTTGCTCAACATTCTTATATGAATATTAAGTGTGGTCGGTTAAGAATCGGACAAAAGCTAAGACGTTTACCACTTTAAAGAGATGAACGGAAAAGTTCACCAGAAAGTTCGCCGGAAAAATTCACCGGAGGTTCGGCCAGATTTTGGATTGTTGGTCGAACTTGGGCAGCCCTTCGGAAGCTAAGAAAATGGTGTGGATGAGCTTTCCTTGGGATGATAGAGTTGTTTGGTGGAACTAAGCTTGAATAACAAAAACCTTGAATATATTATATATATTTGTAAGAGAGAAGGTTTTTGAGATGAAGTATTTGGGTTTGGATATTAGAGAGTGTGTTGAGAGAATACTTCTTGAAAATTCTCAGCAATTATTTAGCTCTTAACTTGTGTAAAAAATGGTGCGGATGGGTGTTTATTTATAGAAAAAGTTAGGTGAAGGGAGTTGTTGAGATTGAGTTAAAATGAATTGCGGATGAAGAGAGTGGTGTGGATTGATGAGGTGGAGGTTTAGTTGTGTTTGTTTGCAACTTGCATATAGGACAAATAAGTTTATGGAGCGGAAATCCCAACAACTTTTAATTATATAATAATGGTATTTTAATATTTTCAATTAATCATTAATTACCTAATTAATTAAGTAAGTAGCACCATTAAATATAACGACTTTGAAAAATCCTTTAATAAATACAAATAAAAATATGATAATTGCTTAAATATCATAAAATAATGATCTGCAGGTTTTGGTCAATTTTGGTCAAAGGTAGCTTGGTCAAATGCTCGGTCAAAGTCTTAGTCAACACCCCGAAAATCACACCCGAACAAAGTTTCTCGAAAAATTACGAAAAATTAACCATGCATAAAAAATACCATTTAAGTGACAAATCTTAAGTTTCAAGATTTTCTAGCAAGTGGAAGTATTTTATTTATATTTAAAACAATTAAATCAGGGTTCGGTTCCAAATAATATATGAACGATTTTTTATGAAAATAGATAGACCTTTTTGGCTCAAGTTTGGACTATAATAAATACTTAGAATATATTTCCTAAAATATAAAATATTTTGAGAGTGTGGGAAATATTTTTAAGTATTTAAAGTATTTTCTCCGATAAATAATATATTTGAGATACGAGAGAAAATTACTTTGAAAAATATGAGGAGGAGGATAAAATGAGACATTAATATTTTCGTATCAAATATTAATTTCTAAGAGTATAAAATATATATTTGGATGAATAAATATTTATAGTGTGAAAGATATAGGTTTTATCTCATTAAAAACATATGTTTTTAAAACAAGTTTAGCACGAACCTTCTAAATAATATCCCAATTTTGATATCCCTTTTTCAAACTTGTTGCCTTATTAATATTGTAAGAGAGCATGTTAGGTCACACACACTGTAGAAGAGGGTTGAATACAGTGTTTATCATAATCAAATTGAATTAAAGAACTTAAGTAACAGAAAACAAACTTTATTCAATATAATAAACTTTGTTACAATATGGACTGTCCTCTCTCAGTGATGAACAAATATCACGAGAGCTGCTAGGGTTACAATGAATATTATTCTCGATAATGTTAACACATATAGTGTAAACCCTATGTCTGTATTTATATACTACACAGTTACAAGATAATCGCTAATTGATATGGAATATAATTTCGCTTCCTAAAATATATCAATCAGATATCTTTTCTTCCAAGTACTCTATTCTTCATAGAATTTCTTCTTCATGCATATCTCTTCTTGCGTTTGTCTTGATCTTCTTTCATTTCAATCAGCCGCCTTTCTTATCTGAAAGTCTCCTTAAGTCCTGATATTATCTCCTGATAAATATCTCCTGATAACTTAAGTTCTGACCACTTAAGTTCTGACTTCAGTATAAGTACTGATTTCCAGTTAAGTATTGATTTGTCCTGTTTAAGTAAGATCTGAAAACTAAACACAAATCATATTAGACATGACATTATCAAATATAACTAACAATCTCCCCCAACTTGTAACTTAGCATAATATACAAGTTTAACAGATATTTGATGATGTCAAAAACATTAAGTACAAATGCATGAGAATTTGACTAGATAACTACAACTTACAGTCCTTAAAGCTATACCAACTTTAACTTCTGATAACAACTTCAGTCTGTATATACATCAGAATTTGAGCAGTTGTAGATCTTGACTTGGCTTCAATTACTGATCTCTTTGATATTAGGAGTTGTTCTGAGATAGTTCTTTAACAAACATCTCTCAGCATATTTAAGTTCATCAATCCTCCTCCTTTTTGCATTCTTCAATTCAACTGTATCTTCACCAATTTGAAAGATAGCAGCCCTGAGATCATTTATTCTAGCTTTCCTTATGTCCTGATCCAGTCTGATCAAATATGCCTTGTCAGACTCAAGATTGAATTCTACAGCCTTATAACCCAGAAAGGTTGTTATAATATTAGTAGAATTAGGCTTCATCTCAACAATATCACCCTTGTGATCTCTGTACTTGGGACAGTATATGCTGTCAGACTTTACAGAATAAAGCTTCTTCTGTCTCTGAAATTGAGTCTTCAAATAATTTGCAACACTCTCTGTTAATCTATTCTTCACTTGAAGTAAGAATAAAACATGTTCTAGTTCCTCAAAATACTTCAGTGGTATAGCATTCTCCCTTATGTGGTAAACCCTTCCATCTGTCATGAAATATAACAAGATGTGTTCTTTCAAGAAGGTATGGTAAACCATCTGTACAGATTCAAGCTGATTCAATCTTTCAGGAGTTGCTCCAACACCTGGTTCATTTAAGGAAGTTGGATCATTGGTTGTGTTCTGCACTCTTCTTTCATCAGCACTACCCAATCCAGATTTATCTCTTATTTCCTTTCCTGTAACAACTCTTGCTTCAAAACCACTTGCTGCAGTCTTCAAAGGTTGAGTCTGTTTAGCTTTAGTGAATCCTGGTAGGAGTAACTTTGAGGATTTAACATGAGTAATGTCAGAGGTTTCCTTTAACTTATCTTCTGATATCAAGCTAACTTGAGCTATGTCAGAGGTTGCTTGCTTCAGTGTCATATCAGAACTTACTCTATCTTGACTTTGAACAAATTGAGCCATGTCAGAGGTTGTTTGAGAAATCTTCTTTGAAACCAGATTAAGATTAGCATCTTCAATAGATATTTCTTCATCCATAGGAGGCACATAAACCTTTACCGGTTCACCAACTTTTTCTTTGCCCTTGGACCTTGGATCTATCTACATTTGTGATTTGGCCTTGGTTGCCTCAGGATTTACCCTTTCTTTTATCACATTGCCTTTAGCCTTAGGAATTTTCTTTTCAACAACAGAAACTTCAGATTTGGAGTTGACCTTTTCTAACTTAAGTCTAGCTTCTTCTTCCTTCAGACTCTCAAAGTCCATTCCTGGATTTTCTTTCAGAAATAACTGTCTTGAAATTTCCTCATCAAGTTCCAGACGTTCATCAAAACTTATCCTTTTACCAGTATCAGAAGTTATTCTTCTCCCAGTATCAGAACTTGTTCTTTGACTTGTAGTTCCAGTTCTACTTGATGAAAGCCCTTTACCTTGACCATGACCTCCACCCATTCCAGAGTTTCTCGGATCATCTTTTCCATCATCCTTTCCCTTCAGTGTCTTGATAGGTTTGCATTTGGACTTAATTACTTTCTTCCCCTTTTTGGCATCAGCAGGTAATAGAAGAGAGACAAGCAATTCCACTGAGGATTGGATCTCATTGAGTAGATTTTGATGAGAAGCTTGATTTTTCAAAATTTCATCAATCTGAGACTGTTGCTTCTCTTGGGTTTTCTCAATGTAGGCAATTCGGTCAAAGGTAGGTTGGAAAATCCTTTTCTTTTCAAGTTTCAGATTCATATCTTGCTAGATCAAGTTTTCTTGAATTTTATTCACCTTGTCATGAGTTATTGAGTGTTGACCTTGAAGGTGCCTTGTACTCAATGCAGTAACTATCAGCTGAGTCTTGAAATCATCATTTATCATCAGTTCATCAGCTTTTGCAAGATGCTCAGCAAGAATCTTTTCAGAAGGAACAAAACTAACTGTGTTCCGCTCCTTAGTCCACTCCTGTCCTCTAGGAGTTTCACTCCAAGGTACTGGTGCTTCCCCTGTAACAAACTTCTTGACTATCTCAGCTTTATGAACAGTTTGTTGAGGTGCATGGGCTGATGGACCAGCTGCATCAGCATCTACATTTGTAACAGCAGCTTTACCAGTAACTTCATCATTAGCAGCATCAGAACTTATAGAATCATCATCAGTAGCTTCTTCTGATAAGAGAATAGTATGAGAGGCTATTGAGGATTCAACATCATCCTCTAAGTGCTGATCTCCACATAGATTCTGATCAACAACCATATTCTGATGCTCACCTAAAATCTGATCTTCAGTATCTAGATGCAGAGAAGGTGTTGTAGGCAATTCTGGATTAAAGCCAGTATCAAGAAGTGGTGTTGGTGGTGGAATGATTGGAGCTGGTGGAGCTCCTAAGTACAGAACCTCAGGCATAATCAGGTTGTGAATATCAATCTCAGCACTTGTGTCTGGGTTTTCAGTATGTACTGGTTCATTTACAGGAGACACAGGAGGAGTAGGTGTTTTGTCTTGAGTAGGTTCTGGTTGTGCTGAAGGAAGATAATCAACAACAATTGGTTCTGTTGGGATCAGAGATTCCTGACCCCCTTCCTTAGCTCCGTCTACCAAAGTTTCTTTAGAATGTGATGAGACACTAACAGGCCTCCTGGCTCTTTGCTTTTTATGTCTCTTTGAAGGTGGAGAGACTTTGGGAGTTTCATCAGAATACATCCTTCTAAGCCTTTTGAGAAGCTTAGAACCCCCAATTCCAGTATCCTTCTGAGAAGAGACCTTCTCAGCTTCTTCAACAACAGGTTCTGATACTGGAACCTGTTCCTTACTGTCTGACTCATCTCTTAAAACAATCCTCCCTCTCTTCTGTTGTGTCTGAGGTACAGTCTTTGTCCTCTTTGGCTTTGAAGATGAAGGCCTCACAGGATGTGCTGATGATGAAGGTTGAGATGTCTGTGAAGGTTTGAAATATGTTCTGATTGAGGGTTGAGTAGGTTGAGGTTGAGAAGTTTGAGGTGTGAGTGTGGTATGTTCTGATGGTTGTTGTGGTGGCTGGGATGTGCTGGTGGGTTGAACATCAGGGTAAATAGATCTGTAGGTGTGAGGATCAGCATTTACCAGGATCTGTTTTACAGACTGAGGTATCTGTAAGGGTCTAACCACTTTCTTCTTAAGGTCAGTATTTACCAAGTCATTAAAAGCCCATTTTGCAAGCTTAAAAGGTGGAATTAAATCAGTGATAGGATGGGGATCATCAGCACAACAGAAGTTATATATAAGCTGACAGAATCTAGCAAAGTACACTACATTCCTATCTTCTGTCATCCTATCCCCTATGAAACCTACCACAACACTTGCAAAATCAAAGTGAGTTTGATGAATAAGAGCATACCCGATGTGCTGACTCATAATTGGAATAGCATCAAAGTTGGAACACTTATTGGCGAATGCCTTAGTGATACAATCGAAGAAAAAGCTCAATTCCTTCCTGATATTTGCCCTTTTTAACTGTCCAAGCTTGCCCAAACTCTTCTCATAACCCAAATTGGCCATGAGCTGCTGTAGAACAGGTTCCTCCACTGTTGAAAAAGTACAGCCTTCTGGTAAGTGGAGAGCTTTACGAACTGCTCCAGGAGTTACCACATGCTCAACATCATTCACTTCAAAAACGATGCTTGGAATACCAGTAGCACCACCATTATCAAAATGCCCAGTCCGCCAGAACGTTAGAACTTGTTGGCTTGAAATGGCTTCAGGTTTGTTCAAAGCATACCCAATCTCACTATGTGCTAGTAAATCTTGCACAAAGTGCAAATCAGATGGAGCTTCAGCCTTGTTCAAGATTGCAGCATAGTTGTTAGGTACAAACTTGGCTCTATCTACAATCAAATCCTTGGTGCCATGTGAAAAAAGTGAGAAATTAGGTTGCCTGTAAGGTGTTTGATAAAATGTCTGTATGATAAATCGTCAGTAGATGTGAGAGAAAATAAAAGAGAGAGATAAAATATGATAGTGAATAAAAGATTTTACAATCTTTTCTCTCTTTTACTTATACACGGTAAAAAAGTAGTTGTTGTGACACCTGTCAGACATGCAGCAGTAAAAGATAATTAATGGGCACGGGTATTCAGTAATGATTACTTATCACATGCAGTTTTTCAAGGAGAAAAACTGTTCCACTTACCAAGTAATCCCATTAATCAAGGACGTTCAGTTTTATTTTAAAATTAAAAAAAACTGTTCCCACTTAATAAATGAATATTACTGCTTTACCAATATTCTGTAAAAATTTGACCAATGAGAGAATGACCAAAAATAAACCAAGTATACAAATACTGTCACGTCAGAATCATAACTTGATTTGTATCAGAGCTAAAAAGGTCATCAGAATATGGTTATTATCAGGATTTAAAATGTCATCAGAATATGAAATGACTCAGAGACAAAATCTTGCAAAAAGATAAAATTTCATTAATATATCAAGCAAATACTTTCGATAAAATTTAGCAATTACATGCATAAAATTACAAGATTGCCCTAGTCTAAAATGCCTAACATCAACAACTTTAGTCCTAAGCTAAGAAGCCTAACAACTAACTCCTTCTGCTGCTGACGAAGAGCACTACAAGACGAATGATCCGTTCTTGCTGACGGAGATAACGGAGATGTAGATCTCTTTGGACAGTCAACAAGTCATTTTTAATGATCTCTGGAAATTGAATCCAGAGATTATGAGGAATGTTGTTGATAGGATATGCAGTCAGAATTCCATTTTGAAAAACATGTACAGTTTCAGTGCCATAGTTGTAAAACCAACCAAACTCAGCCATTTTTGTTGATATGAAAGAGAAGAGAGAGTGAGTTTGTGAGAAAGTGAAGAATGTTTTGGCTGGAATGAATCGATGGTTTAAATAGCCAATGGAATACCAAGGGATACGAGAACTGGGCAACAATTACAAGTGGAAATAATGACCCCTCGATTCCCTAGACTTATGAGTTATAATAACAGCCATTGGAAGCTTAAAACAGGAGTTAATGAGCACACGAAACAAGTAGGAATTACTGTGCATGTATGAGTACCACTAACCCAAATTATGTTGATTGTTTATAACTCACCCAAACATATTCTGAATGTTAAATATGACTGTTTCAGATTTTAACCACAAATAAGTCAAGTAAAGAATCAGGATTTAACATCAGAACTTAGACTTATATCAGAACTTAACAGTCATCAGAACATGGCTCCTTAACTCGAAAAGTGAATGTTTTATTCCTGTAATTCTTCACACACTTACTGATATGGTTTCATCAGAATTTAATCATCAGAACTTCTATCAGAACTTGTCCTCAGAATTTATG
Organism: Apium graveolens; assembly: GCF_009905375.1. NCBI lineage: Eukaryota > Viridiplantae > Streptophyta > Magnoliopsida > Apiales > Apiaceae > Apium > Apium graveolens. The sequence continues at coordinate 184,070,283 of NC_133651.1, forward strand.
CATCTGACACTTAAACTGTTCATCTAAAATAACATTTATCACCACAGTAATTTTCATCATTCACATGGAGTGTATATGTGTGTAATAAGCTAAATATCAGATAAAGATTAAAGTCTGATTCACTTCAGTACATCTTAGAAATAAGGCATAACTAAGGACTTTGCTCAAAATCTGTCATTATTCTGAAGTCTACTATAGAATGAGTTCATGCATGAATCCATCTCAACTGTTTTATGCTCATTCTATGCATCTTTTGAAATTCCTTTTTACAGTGGCTTCTCAGTGTAAGTGAGTTATGACTGCTTATCAGAATTTATGCTATTATCAGAGTATTTCTCCAGTAATCATAGAGTGTGAAAAGTCACCAAGAAAATTGTATTTTTCTTTTATGATGCATATTACTTAATACCAGCAATGCACTTGGGTCTTCTCTTCCATATTTTTACTCTAGATCTCAAAGGAGTACCTGATTTTTTCTTTTCTTTTCTTTTTCTTTTGATAAGTGAGGCTTATCAGCACTTAGTACATTCACCAGATTTACTAACATCAGAACTTAACTGGTAAGAAGCACTATTCTAGCTTTTGACTTAGTAATAAGATACACAAAATAAACTTAACTAAGCTCAATATCAGAATTTGCATGTGTTTAAAAGATTTCCACATAAACAATTACTTCAAACATGGGACTTTAATATATTGAAGACTACTAGGTCAGCATCTAGCACAATTATCCTCATTGGATTGAATAGTCACAGAAATATTCATATCACTATCAGAGTTTAGAAATTCACATCAGACAACAACCAGTACTTAAGCAATTTTCAATTTAAGCACAGAATACACAAAGATAGTAATATATGTAAATACTGATCATAAAGTCTGATGTATCAGAACATAAACTAAGCAGATTTAGAGAAAGAACTTGAAACCATTCCAAGTTCATTTACCAATCTTGTAAAAGTAGCTTCACACAGTGGTTTTGTGAAGATATATGCTAGTTGTTGATCTGTTGGAACAAAGTGCAATTCCACTGTACCTTCATCCACATGTTCCCTAATAAAATGGTACCTAATGCTGATGTGCTTTGTCATTGAGTGTTGAACTGGATTACCTGTCATAGCAATAGCACTTTGATTATCACAGTAAATAGGGATTTTAAAGTATGTTAACCCATAATCCAGTAATTGATTCTTCATACAAAGAATCTGTGCACAACAACTTCCTGCAGCAATGTACTCTGCTTCTGCAGTTGATGTGGAAATTGACTTTTGTTTCTTGCTAAATCAAGAAACTAATCTGCCTCCAAGAAATTGGCAGCTTCCACTTGTGCTTTTCCTGTCAATTTTGCATCCTGCAAAATCTGCATCTGAGTAACCTATTAGCTTAAAGTCTGATTCTCTAGGATACTACAATCCCAGATCAGCTGTACCCTTAAGGTACTTGAAAATTCTTTTCACGCTGTTAAGTGAGGTTCTCTTGGATCTGCTTGAAATCTTGCACAAAGATAGGTAGCATACATGATATCAGGTCTACTTGCAGTTAGATAGAGTAATGAGCCAATCATACCTCTGTAATTAGTAATATCTACTGATATACCAGTATCCTTATCTAATTTTGTTGCAGTGGCCATGGGAGTGGATGCACTTGAACAATCTTGCATTCCAAATTTCTTCAGCAAATTTCTAGTGTACTTGGATTGACAAATAAAAGTGCCTTCTTCATTCTGCTTGACTTGAAGGCCTATAAAATAGCTAAGTTCCCCCATCATACTCATTTGATATTTTGACTGCATCAGTTTAGCAAAATTCTTGCAAAGTATGTCATTTGTAGAACCAAAAATGATATCATCAACATATATCTGCACCAAAAGTAAGTCCTTTCCATGGTTGAGGTAGAACAGTGTTTTGTCAATAGTTCCTCTGTTAAATCCACTTTCTAGAAGAAACTGAGCTAAAGTCTCATAACATGCTCTTGGAGCTTGCTTAAGGCCATAAAGTGTTTTATCAAGCCTGTAGACATGATTTGGAAGTTTGGAATCTACAAAGCCTGGAGGTTGTTCAACATATGCTTCCTATTCCAATTCTCCATTGAGAAAAGCATTTTTCACATCCATTTAAAAGACAGTAAACTTTTTGTGAGCAGCATAAGCCAAAAATATCCTTATGGCTTCCAATCTAGTAACTGGTGCAAATGTTTCATCATAATCAATTCCATCATGTTGAGAATATCCTTTTGTAACCACCCTTGCTTTATTCCTTGTAATTATGCCATCACTATCAGTTTTGTTTCTGAACACCTACTTTGTACCAACAACAGATCTGTTCTTTGGTCTTGGCACTAGGGTTCAGACTTTGTTTCTTTCAAATTCATTTAACTCTTCATGCATTGCTTGCACCCAATTAGCATCTTGAAGAGCTTCTTCCACTTTCTTTGGTTCAGTCTGAGAAAGAAAAGAATTATAAAGATATTCATTTGATGTAGTTGTTCTAGTTCTGACACCTGCATCAGGATTTCCAATAATTAAGTCAGGTGTATGTGATTTAGTCCACTTCCTTACAGATGGAAGGTTTTCTCTAGAACTGGATGCTCCCCCATGATCCATGCTGTCTTCATCAACATTTTCTGATGCTCCCCCTGAAATTATGCTCTCTGAATTGGATCCTTCAGTATTTGAATTTCCAGAATTATCAGAACTTGGCTCATCAGAACTTGATGAATCAGAACTTGAAGAGCCAGTTGTAGGTTCTGATGCTTCTTGAGATGTGGTTGTATCTTCAGTACGCTCACCCTGCACAGGTGCATCTTCCTTTGGCGTAGTCACCACAGTTTCAATAACATCAGAGTTTAATCCATAAGAGTTTGTAGTATTAGGATTTAGACTTTCAGGATTTACAGTATCAGAATTTAAATCTTCATTTTCAAATCTAAGCTGATCATGATCATTGAAATCTTCAAGTCTAGTAATATTCTTATCATCAAAAGAGACATTGATAGATTCCATGACAACCCTTGTTCTTAAATTGTAGACTCTGAAGGCTTTTGTGGAAAGTGGATATCCAACAAAAATTCCTTCATCAGCTTTTAGATCAAATTTCGATAGCTGTTCAGGATGAGTCTTAAGAACAAAACACTTGCATCCAAATACATGAAAATACTTCAAATTTGGCTTCTTTTTCTTCACCATCTCATATGGTGTCTTTCCATGCTTGTTAATGAGTGTTGCATTCTGAGTAAAACAAGCAGTATGCACAGCTTCAGCCCAAAAATAGGTTGGTAGCTTTGCTTTATCAAGCATAGTTCGTGCAGCTTCAATAAGAGTTCTATTCTTTCTTTCAACAACTCCATTTTGTTATGGAGTTCCAGGAGCAGAAAATTCCTGCTTTATTCCATGGTCTTTGCGGAACTCTTCCATGATCAAATTCTTGAACTCAGTGCCATTATCACTTCTTATTATCTTCACAGAATCTTTGACCAATTTTTCCAGTTGCTTGACATGATCAATCAAAATAGATGCAGTTTCACTTTTTCTGTGCAAGAAATACACCCTTATGTATCTGGTAAACTCATCCACTATGACCATAGCATATTTCTTCTTTGTAATAGACATGACATTCACTGGACCAAATAGATCAACATGTAGTAGGTGATAAGGCTCAAGAATTGATGATTCAGTCTTGCTCTTGAATAAAGATTTTCTTCGTTTAGCCTTCTGACATGAATCACAAAGGCCATCAGAAGCAAATACTGATTTTGGCAGTCCTCTCACAAGATCTTTCTTGACTAGTTCATTTATATTGTTGAAATTTAAATGAGAGAGTTTCTTGTGCCAATTCCAGCTTTCTTCAATTGATATTCTACTTAATAGACAGATTGCAGAACCATCAGGACTTGTTGAAAGCTTGGATTCATAAATGTTACCATGCCTGTATCCTTTCAGAACAGCTTTTCTTGTAGATTTGCTTACAACTTCACAGTGTTCTTCAAAGAAATCCACATGATAACCTCTGTCACAGATTTGACTAACACTGAGTAGATTGTGTTTAAGTCCTGAGACCAGAGCTACTTTTTCAATGATGACATTCCCCAGATTAATATTGCCATATCCCAAGGTTTTTCTAATGTTGTCATCTCCATAAGAGACACTTGGGCCAGCTTTCTCCACAAAGTCTGATAGCAGGGCTTTATTTCCTGTCATATGTCCTAAACATCCACTGTCCAGAACTAGGATGTTTTTCCTGTTGCCCTGCAATCACAAAGACAATTAATGATTAGTTTTAAGGACCCAGACTTGCTTGGATCCTTTGGCCTTATTAAGTTTGTTAACATTTGCAGCGGATTTAGCATCAGAGTTTATGTTAACATTTTTCTTATCAGCATTTACACTATAAGACTTTGTATCAGAACTTATACTAGAAGGAACAATGTTAACTTTCTTTAAAGAAGGTTTTATTTGATAATAATCATAGTACAAACTATGATATTCCTTACAAGTATAAATGGAATGCCATAAACTACCACAATGAAAACAAGGATTTTGTGGCTTATATCTAACAGACTGACTCTTAACTCCTGATTTTGAAGGTAAGGAGTTTATGTTATTATTTTTCCTACAAAAAGAAGCCAGATGGTTAGAACTTCCACAATTATGACATGTTTTTCTAGGAGCATTAGGAACAGGCTTAAAATCATTGCTTTTATTCACATCTTCCTTTCCATTCCTATTTTTCCTAGGTGACTTTACCTTGTTTACATTCTTAACATCTTTCAGCTTATGCTTAAGCTGCTTCTTAGTCATTAAGCCTACGTTAACTTCAGGTGGCTTTTCCTGTTTTAGTTTGTTAGAAGTTAATTCCTCTTTAACTTCTGATTTCTCAGTATCAGACTTTACAACTACAAACTTAACAGGTTTTACCTTTGGCATTTGTTTAACAACTATAGGCTTAATTTCTACAGTTCCTTTATCATTCTTATCATCTCCATAACCTAAGCCCTCTTTCCAGTTTCCACTACTTAATAAATTCTGAGTTGTTCTGCCAGAGTTAGTCCAAGTCCTGATAATCTCTCTTTCCTTTTCTAACTCAGTTTTTAGAGATTCATTAATTTTAAGTACTTCATCCCTAACATAGAAAGCATCATCTCTATCTTTCTGAGTTTGATGGAACATGACTAACTCTTTTTCTAAATAATCATTCCTCTTTTTACAAGCAAGATTTTTATAAGTTAATCTTTCACATATTAAAGTTTGATCTCTATAACTAATGAACATGGTTTTAAGATATCTTCTCAACTCATTAATATCATCAGTATGAAAGGCATAAGTAGTTTGAGGTACCTTTAACTCAGCAGCATCAGAATTGCTATCAGCATTTGCCATCAAGGCATAGTTCTCCTCACTTTCAGAATCTGAAGTGTATGTCCAGCTTTTCTTCTTTGTGACAAGAGCCTTGCCTTTGTCACTCTTCACTTTCTTATAATCAGGAGATATGTGGCCTTTCTCACCACAGTTGTAGCATTTGACATTTGTGTAATCTCCTCTGTCAGACTTCTCTCCTTTGCCTTCAGATTTTCTGAAACTCTTCTTATCAGAACTTGCACCTTTCCTGGAAAACTTCTTTCCCTTTCTGAATTTTCTGTATGCAATCCTTGTGATTCCTTTCACCATAAGAGCACACAGCTTCATCATCTCTTCATCAACATCCATCTCAGGTAAGCTTTCAGCTTCTGAGTCATCATCACTATCAGAACTTGATGACTCAGTATCAGACTTTGTGATGAGAGCTTTTCCCTTGCCTTTCCTTGAGGTAGCTACTTTGGGCGATTCCTCCTCAGCCTTAAGAGCAACTGTCCTTGACTTTCATCCTTTCCTCTTGCTTCTTTGTTCCATCTCAAGTTCATGAGTCTTGAGCATCCCATAAATTTCATCAAGAGTTATTTCTTCAAGATTATAGTTGTCTCTTATAATTGTGGCCTTCAAATCCCAACTTTCAGGAAGAGCTAACAGGAATTTAAGGTTTGAATCTTCAAGATCATATTCCTTATCAACTAGTGACAAATCATTCAAGAGTTTGACAAATCTGTCATATAAATCAGTCAATGACTCATTAGGCTTTGAGTCAAAGTGTTCATACTCTTGAATGAGTATAGTCTTCCTGTTCTTCTTAATTGAATCAGTTCCTTGGCATCTTGTCTCCAAGGCATCCCATATCTCCTTTGCAGTCTTGCAGTTAAATACCCTGTTTGACATTACATTATCAATGGCACTATGCAGCAAGTATCGTACCTTAGCATCCTTAGCAATTGATGCGATATCTTCAGCAGTGTAATCACTCTTCTCCTTTGGTACAGACTTTGCTGCTTCACCTGCAACTGCAACTGCGAGTTTGGTTGGCTTGTGTGGTCCTTCATTGATTCTGTCAAGATATTCTGGATCTGTAGCTTCCAGAAACATAGACATCCTCACCTTCCATATGGGATATTCAGATGGTTTCAGTATGGGAACTCTAATAGTCTCATATCGATTATGGATTTGAGTCTTTGGAGGTTCTTCGGTTTTGGTGGACTTGGTTGGAGTTTCTGCTTCAAACATGATTGTTTTTGGATCTTAAACTGTTTGTGTGTTAACAGATCGGCTCTGATACCACTTGCTAGGTCACACACACTGTAGAAGGGGGTTGAATACAGTGTTTATCATAATCAAATCGAATTAAAGAACTTAAGTAACAGAAAACAAACTTTATTCAATATAATAAACTTTGTTACAATATGGAACTGTCCTCTCTCAGTGATGAACAAATATCACGAGAGCTGCTAGGGTTACAATGAATATTATTCTCGATAATGATAACACATATAGTGTAAACCCTATGTCTGTGTTTATATACTACACAGTTACAAGACAATCGCTAATTGATATGGAATATAATTCTGCTTCCTAAAATATGTCAATCAGATATCTTTTCTTCCAAGTATTCTATTCTTCATAGAATTCCTTCTTCATGCATATCTTTTCTTGCGTTTGTCTTGATCTTCTTTCATTTCAATCAGCCACCTTCCTTATCTGAAAGTCTCCTTAAGTCCTGATATTATCTCCTGATAAATATCTCATGATAACTTAAGTTCTTACCACATAAGTTCTGACTTCAGTATAAGTACTGATTTCCAGTTAAGCACTGATTTGTCCTGTTTAAGTAAGATCTGAAAACTAAACACAAATCATATTAGACATGACATTATCAAATATATCTAACAGAGCATAAGAAAGATCATATTCCGATAATTCTTTTACGATCTCGTTGCTTTGATTTTTAGACTATATTCCATAAAATATATATTTTAATTTTTCAGCAAATTGAAATATCTCTTGTATTTATATTTAAAATATAAAAACACTTGAAAAACATTTTTGAAAATATTTTGCTAGAGATGGTTTTTCACTTTTGATTAGGACAATTAAATTCATGTGTATTTGGAGAGGATAGACATGTTTTAAATTTTATGTTAAATTATGCAAATACCAAAATAAATAATTAATCGAAGATGTCCTTTCACTTACCTTTAACGAAGCAAGGGAGTGGTCCACATTTGTCCAACTTCCAAGAGGTGCAAACATTTTCAGATTCTAAAGCAATGTGTCATGGGAAACTTGAGGATGATAATGTCAATGGAAACAGACTTAAAGACTAAGAAGATCAAGACCTTTGAATATGAAGAACTAATTAGAATTCTGGGCAGATATTTAAAAAATGTTGAAACTATGCTACCTAGAACACAAATCAACATAAAAGATGATTTGGATGATGATGAGAAGAATAAAGATGAACATAAATCTTCTGGATCAAATCCAAGTCACTCTTGATAAACTAGTGGTAGCAAAGTGGAAGACAAGAAGAAGGGGAAGGATGATAAGAAAGGAAATGATGATGGGGAGACAAAGAAGAAAGATGGAGAAGGAGGAAAAAAGAAATAGAAAATTCAAGAAACTCAAATTTCACAAACTCTACCAATCCATATACAAAAACCTAGCCAAACAAATATTCAATCTATCCAAACCTCAAAGCCTAAATACCTATACAAGCCAACTACACATTCCCTAATCAAAATTGTTAGTCCCTTAACAATATAGCAAGAATTACAGAAGGGGGGTTGAATGGAATTCTTGAACCTTTTTCTTGAAATAAAAATGTTCAACTCGATTATGGATATATTTGTTTTGATTAGCACAATGCGGAATGTAAACTTGAATGAATCAAAACATAAGTAATTAAAAACAAGAGTCTTTAAAAACTTTCTGGTGGATTTAAACAATTCCACCAGAGATATATTTAATATATCGAGAGAACTCTGTGTGCAGAAATGCTCACAGCTGCTTACACAAATAGAACTGCTAAGAACACAGGAAATGTTAAAGATAGTGCTTACAAAGATTTCTCTGTTGTTGTTTCTTAGCTATCTCAGTTGTTTTTCTATTTGCTACTCTCTTGGTTTATATATTACCAAGATTACAAAGTTAAAAGAACTGAACAAATATAAAATCTAACAGTCTTGATCTTTGCTGCTTTTTGTCCTTTATTACCCAGTTAATGGGCTTCCACAGTGTACTTGTATCCAACTCAACGGTTGTGTGTCAGCTTTCACTGTTCAACTGATGTTTGAATCTTGATATGATCATCCGTCGACTTTCAGATCATCCGTCGATGACTTAATTGATTATCCGTCGATGACTTAATTGATCATCCGTCGACTGCTATGTTAAACATCCGTTGATAGTCATTTGATCATCCGTCGAAGCTTTGTTAAGCATCCGTTGGTAACTATTTTGGTCATCCGTCGAAGCTTTGTTAATCATCCGTTGGTAGCTATTTTGGCACTTGACTTCATTTCACTTATACAGAATTACAAGACATTGCTTATGTACAGTTAATCAACCTATTTTGCATATCTAGTTAAAGTCAACATGACTTATATGCTACTCCAGATTCTATACAAAGGTGCATACAACACTGTGCTACAAACTTATTATTACATAAGCTACTCACTCGATGGATAATAAGTTAATCATCCGTCGGGACTATAATGAGTTATCCGTCGGGACTATAATTCTTATCCATCGAGTGCTACATTATTTCACTAAGTAAAATCTACTTAGATGTTTTGTTTAGGTAATCATCAAGTACACAACATATTCACAACAATCTCCCCCAATTTATGTCTACTGGAATTGTAGCCATAAATTAAGAGATACTTGATGATAACAAAACATCCTAAACATATATCTTTAAAGATAAGTAGATAAAATTGAAAGTGCTTCAATTTAAACAAAAATGTACAAGGTTTGGCTCACAGTCAGTTCAAGATGCTCCTCTAGTCTGGGCAGATTTTTTTAGATTCTTGAAGGTCTGGATCTTCTTCCAAGCTTTCTGTTGTTTTCTTTAATTTGATTCTGGAGCTGTCTGTGGAATTCTAATTCATCAGATTCTGAGAGATCTAACATTTCTTGCATTTCCAAGAGAGTCTCATTGCTAGAGATACTCAATTGGTCTTCTAATCTGAAGAATCTTTTCACACCCTTGTCATCCATGAATTCCATCAGCCAGTAGGGCCTTAGATGCACTCTTCTCCCAGTGTATGGGATGATAAGAGTTTTGGGTAGTGCATCTTTGGCTCTAACACTCCTTAGCTCTTCAATCTTCTTCAATACTAATCTTCTTGCAGTTACATTAAACCCAAAGTTTTTCTTGAAGGATGAATAGACTTTGATCAACACAGCTTGGCTTTCTTGAAGTATCCTGTGAAGAGGCCACTGAATCTCCCTTCCCCTTTGTACTTGAACACAACCTTTCAGGTAGGTTTCTGTATGCATCAATTGCCCTTACCTCATCCAGCTCCTCCAGATAAAGGTTTAGATCTGAGAATTCTTTGATGTCACACAAGTACAAGTAGTCTCCCCTGTTGACCTTGGGTTGATCTTTGACTACTGACTTGGATTTGAGAGGTGACAGCTTCACTTTCTTGACTGCCCTTGATTTTGTCCTTCTTGGCTTAGTAAGAATTGGCAAGTAGAAGTCAGGAATTGGTAATTTATCCCACTCTATTGGCTCATCCTTTGGCACAATAGGCTCTCCATGTATGTTCCTGTAGGGGTCCACCAACCTTATGTCTTCAAACACCACAGAGGGCTTTGATGCTTGAGTTTAAGCTTGAGTGGATTCCTTTGGAAATTGATCTTCCAATTCCTTGTCAACAACATCCAACTTTCTTTTTGTTCTTTTAGCCAGTTCTTTCTTTCTTGGGGATTTCTTCTGTTCTTCAAATATTCTTCTCTGATTCAGTAGCTTGAGATGGTTGAGAGGGAATTTGTTGAGAAGAATTCACAGCCTGTAGCTTGGCCAAGATAGCAAACTGTTCTTTCTTTTGTTTAGACTTCTTTGCATCTAGAGCAGCTTGCCTCTTTTCCTGCTTCAATCTGGCTTTTTCTTCTTCCTTTGCATGAGCAAATTGTGGATGTCCAGCTACCACACAAATTTCCTTCCCATTTCTGAATATCTTTGCAATTCTCTTTCTTGAGGTTGAATCAGCTGGATCTTTGTAGAGGAGAATAGATCTTGACAGAAGCTTCTTTTCATCAGGCTTGGGTGTCTCATACACAGAATCCAAAGGGTTCTTCAAAGATAACTTTGGATAGTTTGCCCTTGGTTTAAGAATTATTTCAGCCTTTGTAGTCTTGATACAGGAAGATTGTCCTTTCTCCAGATAGTTCATGCTCATCTCATTCACATTGATTGGCTTGACATAAGAGTGATGGATGGCTGACTGATCTGGTTCCTTGACTAATTGAAACTTTTTCTGTATTTCCTCATCAATCTTTTTCCAGTTGATCAGAGTCAACTCTCCTTTATCAGCATCTTTCAAATTTGCTGCTGCTGCATTTATAAGATCTATACCATCTGCAATTGGTGGCTTGGAGATAGTAATTGAAGGTACAATTACTTTGCTGATTTGAACTAGAAGTTTCTCCCCCTCAGTTGGACCTTTCTCCCCCTTACTTGATTCTCTCTCCCCCTTTTTGTTATCATCAAGTGGAGGAGTTAGGCCTTGTGTTTTAGCCAGTTGCATAAGAAGATTTGTCTGAGTCTGTTGATTTTGAAGAAGTAGAGCCACTGAATTCTCAATAACCTGAACTCTGTTCTCCAGCTTGGCTATCTTCTTGTCAGAATCTGATTCTCTCCTTAATCTTAGTAATAGATCATGCATGGTACCATATGGCATTATTGAATCCAGCTTCTCAGAGTTATATGTCTTTAAGTCAGCTATCTCCTTTTTCAATTCATCCACACTGAGATTCTGTCTTGAGTGTTGGATCTTCATTAAATGTAAAGAGTCTAGGTGAGCTTGAAGAACAGCCTTGGTACCAGCATCTGAAGCTTCCTGAAGGGCCTGCTGAATAGCTATCACTTGTTTTACCAAAGACACCTCAAATTGCCCTGGTGTAAATTCCTTTGCCCATGCACATTCATGTAAACCTAAAGCAGAACTTGGGCCTTCAGCTCCCCCTAAGTTCATGCTTCCATCCAAAGAACCAGAGTCATCATCATCAGAATTTACTCCAAATTCTTCAGATGGCTCTCCAGCTTGAGAAGGCATTTTGTTCACAGCAGCTTTATCTCTTTGAAGAGATTCTGTGGTGTGCACTAGATTCAAAGTCTGCTCTGCCTCCACATTGCCCTGAGCAGCCAACAGTTGATAGGCTGAAACAGGGTGAGTAAAAGTGTCAACATCCAAGGAAATGTTATCAGTTACAGCTTTGTAATGTTGCTGAAATTGTCTTTCCTTTTCAGCATCATCACAATCATTGACTCACTAGCAATGGCTGGTTCCATCCTTATTTCTCCAGTACCTGCCTTTCTCTCATATTCTCTCTTTTGTTGCATCAGGGTCTCACCCTGGCTCCCCACCCTCACACCCTCACCTTCACCTACTAAGGTGGGACTCCTCTCACTCACTTTTGCCAATCCTGAATGAATGGATTGCTGAGATTCACTATTTTCCTCTCCTTTTGCCTGGGAGCAACCCAGCCTCTCACTCAATGCACTCTCCTCTCTCAGTCCTAAGAGTGATTGTATTACCACCAAATCTTCTGCACTTGAAATTATTGAAGTTTAAAGTTGTGCAGAGACACTCGACGGATAAGTGATATCCGTCGGGTGAGTGGTAAAGCTATCCGACGGATAACTGTTGTTAAGCTTATCCGTCGGGATACAATCACTACTCGACGGATGAGCAATATCCATCGAGAGAGTAGAAATGAATGAGGTGGGAAGAGAAACTATTGTTGACTCTGTGTTGATTGAAGTTATTTGAGGCAAAAAATGTCACAATAGAATCAGAAAGAATTGGCAAGTGAGCCAACAAATCATCTAAAAGATGATGCTCACTTGCACTAGATTTGGCTT